>NW_024704805.1:144013-237628 GCF_018977255.1 Callorhinchus milii
TGCCAGGTATTGTCCACAAAATACACTGTCGATACTCTGTACACTGTGAAGAAGTTATAGACTCCTCGGTAATTGATAAGGCTTGATATCAAACACAAGGGCAATTATTATAACTCACAGGTTGGTTTGGTTATCCAAAAGAATGGTGATGGGTGTCCTCACATGTGTTACACACCGGTTAAGAAAAATAAATGTGAATATATGAAGAATCATTCAGCAAAATAAATCGTAAACCGCAGTAACTTGCATAATTGAATTATGCTAAGAAACTTGTGTTTTGTCCCCA
Source organism: Callorhinchus milii (assembly GCF_018977255.1). Lineage (NCBI taxonomy): Eukaryota > Metazoa > Chordata > Chondrichthyes > Chimaeriformes > Callorhinchidae > Callorhinchus > Callorhinchus milii. Next base: position 144,300 of record NW_024704805.1, read on the forward strand.
AACTGCTGTAACCCAGAAGTCTTGAGCGGAGAGTGGCAAGAAGAAAACTCTCAACTAATTGGGGAGAGAAAGCTGAGAAACTGCTGACGTAACATGGCTCTTACCCTTTCGCTTTGAACCCTCTCAATGCCTCGTTTCACTTCGTTACCAAATTGACAGCTGCCCCCGGGGACCTGAAGCCAACACACATTAGGTGATTGTCTTGCCATCTGCACACACTCAGTGGCTTCCACTGAATAGCCCGTCCTGCCTTATTTTGATTATCTATATTACAATAAACCTTGACATTTAATAGAGCGAATAATTTCGCTCTGATATGTCTCAATGCGCTTCACAGAAAAAACTGTCAAGTATAGTGACTGTGCATTTTGAAGGCGGAACAGGATACTTATACCCAGAAACTAAACCAGCAATCGACTAACTACCAGGTTCTTACTTACTGCGCTGTAAACAGTGTTGAGTGTGGAGTAAGGAAATTTGACCAACAGTTGACCATGTCAGGAATCGAACAGATATCTCTCGCTTGGGGCGATGGCTTTAATCCGTGAGCTGCAGAACTCGACTGATGGTACATATATGTGAACTCATTTATGAGCGTTTGATGAACTAATATATGTGTGTATCTTGCTGCAGGTTTCAGACATGCGATTGAACAAAAACGTATCAGTGATGGAAGAGAACCAATGTAGGAGCGATACGGCAGAGCAGAGAAAATGACGCAGAGACACAAGGTTTGTACGTAACCCTCAGATCCTCTCCCTCACAGTGTAGAGTAACTTCTCTAGGTTATTCCTGTTCAGTAGTCCTCACCGTATCTTATTCTCTCCCAGCCAACATTCTCCAACTACACCATCAACGTTCTCTCAACACCCTGTGACATTAAATACAGATGATACAAATCATAAATGATAATGTATATCTATGTGGTAGCAGCCATCATTGCCTTATCAGGTAAGCGCTAAGCTCACTCTACCTGTCTGGTTCCTGGACATATTATCTAATGCTTATGTTTTATTTATGGAATTTATGAAATTCTATAATGCAGAAGGCTGTAGATGCTCAGTCCGTGTACAAGTTTAAGACTGAGATTGATAGATTTCTAAAGTATAGAGGGTTTAAGGGATATGGGGATCAGGAGTGCAGATAGTGTTAGGTTAGAAGATCAGCCATGATATTATTGAATGGCTAGGCTGGCTGGAGGGTCCGAATGGCCTACTCCTGTTCCTGATTTCTATGTTCGTATGTTCCTACGTTTATGGTATAAAATAACCAATACGCTACCTGCCTCATGGAGACGTCCAGCTCAGCGGACAAGGACTTGGTCTCGTCAGCGAGATGACCTGGTTTCAATTCCCGGGCGAGACAGGGGGTAAACCCTATGCAAGTTTCCTTACACCGCAAATACACACTCTGTTTGCCCAGAAGTCAGTAGATGCACGTTTGTTAATCGATTGTTGGAATATATTTCGTTTGTAAATAATCCTTCAAAAAAATGTATACTTATATTAACATAAAAAATGCTGTCAATCGTTCCATCACTGTTTGTGGGTGAATGTTGTGCGCAATTAACTGCCACGTATCGCCCACAAACTACAAAGCAAAACTGTGCTATGTGAACTATTTGCAGACACCGCAACCATGTGTTAGGGGCTATATCAAATCCAATAATCAGTTATATTTTTATTATTATTGCTGTTAATCGCTGACGTGTTTCTCTTTCCCACGACATAGTGGAGGAGATTCTGTGACACAGCTGCAATCTGCTGTTACAGTGAATGAAGGGGAGGTTGTTTACCTGCAGTGTAATTACACAGCTGCAAGCACCAGCGATCCCTATCTGTTCTGGTACCGTCACTATCCCAATAAAGCTCCAGAATATATCCTAAGAACAGACACCAGCAACAAGTTTCCGGACCACGCAGACTTCGCAAAAGGACGTTTCTCAACGAATGTGTCTAAAGTGGAGAGAACCGTCCCATTAAATATATCGCAAGTGAGAGTGACAGACTCTGCGGGATATTACTGTGCACTGAGCCCCACAGAGGTACAGATCAGCGATTCCGCCCTACAAGAACTGCCTGTAGCTAAATGTTTATAGTACTCGCCTCGAAAGCAACCAAGCAAGCAAGATACGTGGGTTCAATTCACGGGAAAGTGTTTTGTGGCGTTTCGAAGATCTGATTTTTGCACTGTATTAAATGCAACGATACTTATTATTAAGTACGATCATGTTATTTTCATAGAAATAACTTCATTTATTTTGCATTCTGCGGAGAACTGCACATGGAAGTGTCTTCCATTTCTTTTTGAAAAAGTAGTAAAAAATAAGAAACTTTAACTTGAATTTACGTCGTGAAATTCATAACGGGAAAGTTATGACGGGCCGAAAGCTTTTTGCTATTAACTGTATCCAAATGTACACAGACTGTAGCTGTAATCCACCAGCAGATATCGCATTGAAGACACATAAAACATGAGCTCCGACTGACATAACTTGTCACGATCCTTCTGCAACTACCTTCCTTGGCAGCAATAGCAGGTGCTTCCTGTTACATGACATAGTTCCTTCACATTCACTGTTGCTGCTTCAGCTGAAGTGTAAAAGCCTTGTCTAAAACGTAGATTGCTCAAGAAACATTATATTTGTTACTTTCTTTATTTCTGCAACATAAGCAGCCGCCATTATGTGGATCTCACTGAGGCAATAAATGTGTTAAACTTTGTTAAGAGCAATATGGTCATTTATTGTGGTTTAATTTGAAAATGGGATTAAAACTGACCTAGTTTAATTTAATGTAATAATTAAAGCGCTATCTCCGATACACTGTAAGCTCAAACTGTCGAACTGGGTCCAGAACAAACAATATTCAGACTCATAAGAGAAGTTACCAATAACAGATGCAGGTTTTCACCTCAACCTTGATGATAGAAAGTAAACCTTTTTTTAAGCTAGGCTGCATGGTTCAAAATCAACCAAATGAACGCATTCAGAACAGTAGAAAATAAAATGAGTCTTACGTTGATATAGCGCAATATCGCGTGAAGGAGGCGTCTGAAGCGCTTCAAAATGTACAGTAAAACAAATTGTTAGTGGTTGAAACGCACACTCGTATCCTATCCCAGACCCATTGGCTTCCAATCCCGCAGATCAAGTTCAAGATCCTCATAGAGAAAGTAGCATCAAAAGAGGAAGGTTGTCAACTCACCGATGATGACAGACTATTGCTATATTCCTTAGGCTCTGCTGCATGGCTCAACGGTCCAAATGAATGAATTCAGTATAAAATAACATTTAAAATTAAATGAATATTTCATTTGACATAGTGCCTGATCGCGTCTTGACGACATTTCAAGCGTTCACACAAACACTGTAAAGAAAATTGTTAGTGGGTGAAACGTGCGCAATATTCCCATCCAGACCAGACCCATTGGCTCCATCCCCGACAGATCAAGTTCAAGACCTCTGTTTAGTGGGAAACGCCTACAATGGAGAAGTAAACCACTGAACCCGTCAGATCAGCGGCTTCCTCACAACTCGTCACTGAAGCAGCACACAGCGATATAAAAGGAAGAGATCCCATTATCTGTCCACACCTCAGCAGCCAACATGACAGCTCTCTGCCAGTTACTGATAGCAATCCTCACCATAGCCAGTAAGTGTGTGGTGGACATGCCCAGCGCATGATTTTACATATATAATATCAGATGCTTAAGTTAGAGCAATCGCCTCGGAACGACAGAGACCTGTGTTCGATTCCGGGCAGTCGACACTTTCAGCAAGTTTCACGCTTCGGTTTTAATGGGAAGAGGTAATAACCCATTAAAAAAACAGTTAACAATAATCTGATCATTCAATCTATGGTTTTTTGATGTTGTTGGACAATGCTGTGCTGACTTAGCTGTTCAGTTTCATCTAAAAAATATAGTCAATTCGGTTTACAATAGTAATAATTCACTGCATTTGATATAGCGCTTTTCACGTTGGGAGGACGTCGCAAAGCGCTTCACAGAACACATGTAAAGTGAACTGATGTATATTTTTCTCTGGCTTTTGAGCTAAACTTTGTGAAAAGGCGTATATAAAAGGAATAATTACTATACTTATATAATTGAAATTACACTGAGCGTTGCTCAGCCAATGTGTTAGTTTTGCTGTTCTTGCAGAAGTCCGTGGACAAGATGTTGTATCCCAATTTCCTCCCGAGATAACAGATATTGAAGGAAAAGACGTGACACTAAAATGTAATATTTCAAATTGAACACTGCCTTCTGGTACAAGCAATATCCCGATGAAAACCTTCATTACTTGTTCAGGATATATACCTCTGGAAAGTAGACAAATCTCCTGATCTACCGGAACGTTTCACAGGCGAGCTGATCAAGGAGAATAAAGTAATTAAGATGCAGATATTCGGTGCTGTTATGGGTGACAGCGCTGTGTATCACTGTGCCCTAAACCCCACACTGCTACAGGAAGGCAGATTCCCCGTACAAAAACTCAGAAGCAATATTATCTTGCTCTCACACATTTAACATGGCTTTAAACAGACTGAAATATGAAATTAAACAGGAGATTTGTGTAGCTCTGTGTTTATAGCACTTGCCTCACAATCGACGGCGTGGGTTCAATTGCCAAGAGAACGGATCATGGTGCAACTTCCTTATTCCACCTTCCCGTCTCTGTTTACCATCAGAAGTAGGAAGCAGGTTGTCAATCGATTGGCGGATCGATTTTCCAGAGTTAAATTCCTTCAGAATTATCGTGTGAATAGTAAATTGTTCACTTCATCCAATGGGACACCGATATTTACAATTTGCTGCCTGCTTGGCCCTCACAATAGCAGTCAATTCGTTTACTGTATATTGAAGAAGCACTGAGTGGCGTCTCGAAGATGTGATATGGCGCTGTATCAAATGCACTATTATTATTTTGTTATTAACTGTAGTCATGTTATCATTCCAAAGTAATAATAAAAATGTCTTGCTTTCTGGGGAGCGCTGCCACTGTATGCTTCTTTCTATGCTGCATTAGTAAGTAAGAAACATCAAACAAACAATTTCCGTTTAAATTGCTAACACAGAAACTATTATTCTATAGAGAAAACTGTTTCTTCTGGTGGTTGGCGGAATGCAGAATAGGGTTGCATGAGCCAGTCCAGTAGCAAAAAATTGGCAGGAAAAAATTACGAAAAATTTAGGAAATCTGGAAAACTTCACAAAGATTCTGCAGAGTTGTTCATTAATTTTCCCAGACTGAGTTGGATACATTTATTTTAGCTCAGAATTCAAGATTACGAAGAAAAGGTTGCAATATGTGTTGAGAGATAAATCAGCCATGATGTATATAACGTTGGAACACTCAAGGACTGATGGTCTGCTCCTATTCCTATTAGCGCTTTCCACGTTGGGGAGCGTCTTGGGATCAAAAGAAAGAAACCAATTTGGTATTAACGTTAAAGAAGAATGAATTAAATTTCATTTTAAGTTTATTGAGCACATTTGCCTGCGAAGTCCTCCTGACGGAACGACTTACCTAAATTCTGATGTTACTCTGTAAAATCTATAGTCAGCAATGTGCAGTCAAATATATAATCGATGAAATAAAAGAAGTGAATTAATAAAATTGGGGAAGCAAGTGTTGCACAGAGACACGTCAAATTAAAAGAATGTGAATGACAGAATTCGAAGTTCCAGAGAGAAGAAAAATATGAGGAACGAGCGGGAATTAGACTAATGATAAATTCTAGTGGAGAAGAAGCACCAAGGAAAGGAAGCGGGCCCATAGCAATTAAGCTAGAAACCTCTCCAATTAGACGTTTGTAGCTCAATCACCAGCAGATGGGCACTAAACACACATAAACATGAGCTGCAACTAATAAACTTGTCACGCTCCTTTCGTAATATTTCCTTTGAGCAGTAACAGGTGCTTCCGTTGGTTTGACAATTTCACTCATACACACTATTGCTGCTTCAAATGAAATTTACAAATATTTGCCTAAGTATTAACAACCTGGTTGCCAGAAACAATTTCTATCTCACTATTTATATTTTGTTCCCTTTCCATTAGCAGCCGTTTAAATTGTATTCTCTACGGTATGCAATTCTCTTTGAATTTGTTAATATCGGCTTCTGCCACCCTTTAGGCAATGCATTATAGATCAGAACAACTGGCGTGTGAAAAAAATAATTCTGGCCTCCTCAATGCTTTTTCAGGCAACTCATTAAACGTGAAATTAAGCTATTAATACGTTATTACAACATAATTTAAAAAATTCTTGATATTCATCCCGCAACTGAAACATTAAAAGCACCGAAGTGCTCACTGTGAAATACAATTGGATTATGTTCTGTGTTCTGGCTGACACTTAGGCAGGCCTGGCTGTCGTATTGTGGTGAACTTGTCCTACCGAGGAGATATTAAACCAGGTCAGAGCGCTTGCTGAAGGGACTATAGTGTGCCATGCATGCCCGAGAAAGTTTTCAACTGTCTGGACAGACTTTCCTAGGTAAATTCTCCTTCATTCATAGCTGTTTGTGGAACATTGTTGTACACAAATTGGATGCCAAGTTGACAAAAAAATCTGCCTCTGTTTTCGACATTAAAACCTGCGAGGAGGTTTGAGGCGTACGACAAATGACAAGCTGTATTTGATAAAAGCATTTCTAAACCCGAATACAAAACACAATTGTAAGGCATTCTTATTCTAAATTGTAACATATACGATAATAATAAGAAAGGTTGCATTTGATATACTGCAATATTACGTCATTGAGACGTCTCAGATCTCTTCACAGAATGCGCTGAAAAGTGTAGTGACTATATTTTTTTATGCCAATTGTGTACAGCAGTGTCCCACAAAAAGTTGTGGTTTGAGTTGCCAGATTTTTCGGCGCTGTGCGATTGGGAGAGTATGGAAGGTGGGGTGGCGGTGGTGGTTTAGGGTTAGGTTAGGTGTGGCGTGTTAGAATGTCTTGTGTGGGCCAAACATTGTAGCCAACTGTGTAAAACAGCAGCCCACAAATTTCATGAATTGAGGCACCTGATTGTGTGGCACTGTGTGTTTCTGTGGGGGGAGTGGATGGGGCGTTGAGCTTAAATGCAACGGAAGTGATTGGGCGATGCGGCTCAGTGCGGGGGGGCAGTGAATGAGTGACGCAGTTCTGTGGGCGTGGCAGTGGCGGTGTGGGCGGGGCTCTCTGTGGGCGGGGCAGTGACTGAGTGACGCAGCTCTGTGGGCGTGGCAGCGGCTGTGTGGGCGGGGCTCTCTGTGGGCGGGGCTGTAACAGTGTGACTACTGAGCCAAAAAGCCCCATCAATCCACATTGGAGAGTTAATGTCAGACACGGGATCAGGATGCTCATGTGGGAGACATGTGCTGTGCTCTCAATCACTCTCAGCTTACTTTGCCGTTAGTATCTTTTGTATATCTTCTTTTCTTAATGTCGTGTTATACCATTTACAACATTATAATATTAATAATCTTTGCATTTGATAAAGTGCCTTATCGGATATTCGAGCCGATTGCGCACAGCAGTTTTTATCAAATAGTCATGGATTGAGTGATCACATTATTATCTATTTTATTATTGATTTATTACTGAAGGGCGAGTTACCAACTGGAAAAGAGCGGCGCCAATCGGCTGACAAATTTGTTCCTATTTATTGCTTGGTAAACAGAGGCGTATGGAGCAAGGAAAATTGCCTAAGCTTTCGCCCTGCCCTGGTATAAAAGCCGGATCCTCTTGCTTGTGAGGCGAATGCTCTCACCAATACACTACAGGACTCCACGTAAGTCAAATTTTCTGCTCAACAATATGTTCTTTTAAATCACAGCAAACAGCTTGCGAGACACGGGAAGACAACCGATTGCTGAAAAATCAGTTGAAGAGGGAAAAGATGTGAAATTATCCTGCACCTTAAAGAAAATCAGTGATGCCACCTAACTTTACTGGTACAGTCAAGCTTCCAGGCACGCTCCAGTCTACATACTTATTTCTGTCTGCTGCAGGGAAGGATTATATGAGCTTTTATTTCCCAAATCGATTTTCCTTTAAAGTCAATAAAACTAATGAAGATTTCGAACTGAGTTTTGTCAACGACCTGATCAGGGACAGTGCATATATCACTGCGCCAAGCGGCCCACTCTGCTGCCAAGCTATGGCGGCTCCGTACAAAAACTCCAACTGGTTGCTTTGCTGCTAATCCGCGAGGAGGCGTCGTTGCATCGAAGAAAAATAAAATAGCATTAGTACCTGTTTATTTGTGGAGAAATACTCTCAAGCAGTTAGGAGACACGTGGGGAAATATTGGTTGATTGTCTACGATGCAAATAAGGCTTAAAACATGATCAATGAAATAGCTTAAGGTGAAACATATCGAGAGTCATTTAGTGTATAGTTTTTGTGCATTGGCTTCAAAAGCGAGAAGAACTGGTGTCGATTCCCGGGCGGGTCGAATAACGCTTAAAACATGATCAATGAAATAGCTTAAGGTGAAACATATCGAGAGTCATTTAGTGTATAGTTTTTGTGCATTGGCTTCAAAAGCGAGAAGAACTGGTGTCGATTCCCGGGCGGGTCGAAACTTTGGGCAATTTTTTTTGATCCCCACACGTGGCTCTCTATACGGAGCAGAAGTAGGAATATGGTTGTTAGTCGATTGAGTTATGGCTTTTCCTGGAGAAATAACCCCTTAAAACATAATAATGGCAACAATGTTGTCACTCAAACCATAAATGTTTCTATGCAGCAGACGACCACATTATGCCCCCCAAAGCACAGTCATTACACTGTACAATATATACTACAAAGCGCTTGGAGACGTCTCAATAGCATGATAACGCGCTGTATCAAATGTCATCGTTAATTTGGGCCCAGCTTAAATAATGTATTGCGGTATATGACAACTGGGGGTCGCTCGTGCGCCGATATTTTGACAAGATATCTGTGGCTGAAAAGCATGAAAATGCTTCAAAAAAGCATATCCTGGAATCACTTCCAATCGTTCTCAGAAGCTTGACAACCTCGTCCCGTTCCTTGGTTTACACTTCCCATTTTGAATAACAGATATACTCGAAACGTGTGTTTGCTACATTATCTTGAGAACATATTGATCTCATTCCCTTCATCACCAGTTTTCCGATTCACCATTCCTGCAAGTCGCCGACATATTAGCCTTTGCCAAGGACATCTGGGTCCAATATCTCAGTGTTTAGAGCACTCGCCTCGCAAGCAGGAGATATGATTTCGATTTTCGATTCTCGACTGTGCGAAATGTTCGGTAGGTTTCCTTACTCCACTCCTCTACTTACCTCTTAGATTAGTAGGAAAACGTCCAGTAGTCGATTTGCGGATCGCTTCCATATTTCTTTAAAAAAATTCCTAGTAAATTGGTTATTCAATCCACGACTCTTTGTGCGATACTGTTGTTCCCAATGGGCTGCCGCACTTCTCTCTAATATACACAGGCAATTCATTTTACAGTATATTTTGTGAAACATTGAGACGTATCCGTGATGCGCTATATCAAATGCAAGGATTATTATTATTTCATTCGGCTGAACAAAAATATATCAGTGATGGAAGAAAACCAATGGAGATAGCAGAGCAGATGAGATGACGCACAATGAAAGGACACAAAGTTTTGGACATAACCCTTAGGCCTTCTCCATCACCGTTTTTGGCAATTTCTGTATGTCAGTTCCTGTGCAGCTCTCCTCACGGTAACTTACTGACTCCCAGCCAGCATTCTCAAGCGACAGCATCAACTCTCTGAACACCCCGTGTCATTAAATACATATGACAATGTACATCTATGTGGCAGTCGCCATTATTACTTGTCAGGTAAGCGATAAAGTCATTCTGTATGTCTGCTTCCTGCAGATATTTTCCAACGCGATTGTTTTATTGTCTTTAATAATCAAAATGCTAAAGCAATCGTGGTGCCGTGGAGTCCTGTAGCTCAGTTGTTATGGCACTCCGGTTGTATTTAAATTTGCGAAAGGATTCTCCAGGTATAATAATTTATTTATAATTGAATTACTCAAGCCACGACTGTTTGTGAATTACTCCGTGAATGCCTGTGGCATTTCGCCCAGAAAATACACTTAAATTGTTTTCTGTGACGACATTTGAGATATTTCAAAGGCATTATAAGTCGCTGTATCAAATTCAACCATTATTAATATTATCATAATTATTGCATTGAACTCTGCTGTTTGTATGGTTTCTAGGACATTGTGGAGGAGACGCTGTGACACAGCTTCAATCTACTGTGAAAGTGAATGAAGGGGAGGATGTTTATCTGTAGTGCAATTATACAGCTACAACAACCAGCGACCCCGACCTGTACTGGTACCGTCACTATCCGAACAAAGCTCCAGAATATATCCTTTGGACAGACAAAGGGAACAATCCGCAAAATGCAGACTTTGCAAAAGATCGTTTTATAACGCATGTGGATGAAGCGGAGAGAACCGTCCCATTAAATATATCCCAAGTCAGAGTTGCAGACTCCGCGGTGTGTTACTGTGCACTGAGCCCCACAGAGGCACAGATCAGCGATTCCGCCCTACAAAGACTGCTTAACGGATTCCTGTGACTGAGTGGTTAGAGAACTCGCCTCGCAAATGAAAGCATCTGGGTTCGATTTCCGGCAGAGAGAAACGTTGGGCCGGTTTCCTTATTCCAGGAACTCCTATTATTTTCATCGAAACCACTTGAAAGATCTTGCTTTCTCGGTAGAGGGGCCCCATGCACGTGAACTTTTCTTGTGTTTCTTAAATACGTAGAAAAACATCCAAAATAACAGGTTGCAATTATATTGTTTTCAAAGAAACTATTTCCTCCATTTACAGAAAAACAGTTTCTTCTGGTGGGTGGGGAATCCAGAAAAACTGGGTATCACTTTAAAATTAGGGTCAGTCAAGTAAGGAGAGCAATTGTGGAGCATTTGCACTAACCCAAACGGTAATGGAAATCCAGAACATTTTCACCAAAAAATATGTGGATGCTGGATCCATTCTTATTTTCTATGCTTAAGTGGATGGAGATCTGTTAGCTCAGGGATGCGGGCGAGGGCTGGAAATTGCAGTTGAGGTATAGATTAGCAATGATGGAATATAATTTGGGAAAAGGCTCACGTGTCTGAATGGCTTCCTCCTTCTCCTCTAAAGTGCCTTTGAAGGGGTGTGTCTTTCACTGAGTTTAACAATGTTGGGGCTTGGCCAAGAAACAGGGACAACGGCTGTTGACAGGAGGCACAATAATAAAGAAACTTATTTAGGTTAGTGTGGCCAAGCTGGAGGGATTCAGACATAGACTGGCACAGCTTCAGGGCCCAGTGCTTTTGACAGTGGAAAACAACATGAATCATTCCCAGACTGCGCGTAATAAATGCTGTCATATTTCTGTGGTATAGAAACACACAGAGATTCAATGCGCTGTATTCTCTGTCCAAAACATGAAACTGAGAATGTTCCCCTTGCGCTGTTTGGATTACAGATCAATTCAGTTCAGGTTTTGCTGTCATATCAGGTTCAAGGAATGCCTAGAAGCAAAGCACACACTAACAAGTATGTGTACTGTTCGGTGAGTCACTAACGATATAACACAAATTGTACTATTTACGTTAACGAATAGTAGTCAAGATGAAATGATATTTTATATCTAGTGAACAGAGCGCAATGGCATAATCTCCTGAAGTGAACGGAGGAACATAAGAGTAAAGATATAGTGGCTATTTTGTAAAATGCTCCATCACAGCTCAATGCTCAGTCAAATAATATTTACGACAATATGAGGAACGAGCCGGCAAATGAGAATACGGTATAAACTTGTAATGGAGGAGATAGCTCCAGGAAAGTTAAGACAAGGCCCAAAATAATTTACTATCAAAAGTCTCCAATTTTACCAGTGCTGTAGGTGCAATCCACCAGCAGAAGGCGCACAATACACACTTATATCATGAGCTGAAACTGATAAACTTGACACATAACTTTCTGTAACTAACTTCCTTCGTAGCAATAACAGATGTTTCCTGTTACAGTTGACATTCTTCACTCATATACACTTTTGCTGCTTCAAGTGAAATTGACAAAGATTTTTTCTGAAGCACAGCATTAGTTTGCTCAAGAAGCAACTTAAATTTTATGTTTTGTACATTAATGTCTTTCTCCCAGGAAAGCAGCCGCCCTGAATAAGATCTCACTCCTGTAATACATGGGTTAGATTTTGTTAACGGCAATATGGTCATTTGTTTTGGTTTAAGTAGGGTAGGAAATTAAAGCTGACCTTGCTTAATGTAATTTAGGCGTCTTGAGTTGCAGCTCGCTTACTTGGATGCAATGCTAAGAAGAAGTGCACAACGATGATAATATTAATAAAAATCATGATAATAATAATAGTAATGATAAAATTATAATAATAATAATGCTGGCCTTTGGTACAGCGCCTTTCAATTTTCAGTCGTCAGCAAAGCTTAGTATCCGTTTTCTAATGAGAAGTGACGTTAGATTGTAGGCCAACACCAGAAGCAATTATCATGCAGTAGTTTCCCCACAAACGTTAATAAAGTGATTGATGGCTTCTATCTGGGGTTGTTGACAGCACAACCTTCACACAGTCTTGAATTGCAATTCAGTCTCGTCTGTGAGCTCAACTTGTCGACGTTGGGCCTGAAACATCAACATTGTGACTCATGTATGAAAGCATAACCAACAGAGGCAGGTTTTCAGCTCAGCCTTGATAATAGAAAGGAAATCTTTATTCCTTCAAGTGAGGCTGCATCGGTCCATGATTCTGCATATAAATGCTTGTGTTCATCGCGTCCAGGATAGATTATGTCAACTGTCTGCTCACATTATAAGATGCTTCTTCCCTTCACACATTGCTCGATATCTAGAAATCTGTATGCTGTGCTTTTCCCACACACGATTCCACAGTATATAATACCAGACAATACCAACTGGCTCCCAATCACGGGAAGGTCAAGCTCAACAACAACCGTAATATTCCATTTGAGTAGAGTCTTTCACGTCGGAAGGAAGTCCTAGGCCGCTGAACATTCAGAGTTTTTGACCTGAGGTTCGGTGGGGTTTTATGGAGTTTTGAGTGCAGGTGGTGTAGCTGGTGATCCAAAGCATGGTCAACGAGTAGGGTCTTGAAGTGGGCTTTGAAGGAGGCAAGGAAGGGGGCGAGGCGGAGGGACAGCGGACGGATTTGCAGATTTTGTGGTTAGAGTTGCAGTTCAAGTTACTTACCCTAACCATTAAATATCTCGATGGCATTGCCCCATCACCTTTGTGATATCGCTCCGCATTTTGCTGCAAAGCTGTCACCAAATTGAATTACCTCGAAGGAGACTCACTCTCCCGTACCCCTGCCCCAGACGACCAACGGTAACGCATTAACTGCCCTCCCACATTGACCAGGTGATGTCCACGTCATGGGATTAGGAAGTGAGGGCAGAGCGTTCAATTGTCATTAGTCAGAGTTTACATCGCAGATCAACAACAATATCTTTCCAACAAAAGAGCGCAGCTGTGGAGTGAGTGATGGGGATGGAAGTATCCTGTGTGTGTTAGCTCTTGCTGCCATTTTATTAGGTAATCCCGGGTAACAATAGTAAAGTTTCAATCAATTTTCAAACTCGTTTCGTTGTATCGGTTTCTCTATTCTGCCCGTTTCATTAATCATAATAATAATAGTTTTCACACCTGCTATCGGGCTTCAATATGACTTGAAGACGGCTCCAGTCGCTTCATAGACTATATTGTAAATAATAGTGACTTAACGTTTTGTTGGGAGAAACGCGGCAGCCAATTTGGAGTATTCCCCAAATAATCATGGATTATATGACCACATTGAAAGTTTTTTTTTCTTTTTGACCGGGTTATTATCCCGGAAACCATCTCCTAATTGACTAACAATTAGTTTTCTACTTATTGTTGGGGAACCAGAGTTGTGTGTGCTAACGAAACTTGCCTAAGATTGTGCCCTGTCCTGACCGGGAATCGAACACGGGTCCTCTCGTTTGCGAGGCGAGAACCAATCCGCGGCAGATCAAGTTAAAAATCCTCATTAGAGAAAGTGACATCAAAAGCGGAAATGTTGTCACCACAGCCTTGATGACAGAAACTGAACCTATATTCCTTTAGGCTCTACTGCATGGCTCAACGATTCACATCAAATCGGTTCACTCACTAAACTGTAGAATGAATTGTTGTTGTGTGATACGTGCGACAATATTCCCATCCAAACCGAGACCCATTCGCTTCCAATCGCCAGAAGATCGAGTTCAGGATCCTCTGGTTAGTGTGAAACGCCGACAATTATAGAGAGTAAACACTAAACCCGTCAGATGAGCCGCTTCCTCACAACTCGTCACTGAAGCAGCAACACAGCGATATACAAAGGAAGAGATTCCATTATCTGTCCACACCTCAGCAGCCAACATGACATCTCACTGCCAGTTACTGATAGCAGTGCTCACCATAGCCAGTAAGTATGTGTGGACATACCCAGCGAATGAACTTTACATTATATAATATCAGATGCTTAAAGGTTAGAGCAATCGTCTGTTAAGCGAGAGAACATGTGTTCGATTCCCGGGCGGCCGAAACTTTTACCAAATTTGCTTACACCTCACGCCTCTGTTTACATGAAGTAATGTCTTAATTTCAGGGGTGCGCTGCAACATGCACGTTTCTTTCTATGCTGCTGTATTAAGTAAGAAAACATCAAAACAAACAAGATCCAATATATTCTTTACACCAAAACTATTCCTTTATTTATAAAGATACTGTTTTTTCTGGTGGTTGGGGGAATCAGACTAAAGGTGCATTAGATCCAGTCCAGTTAGCAGAGAAATTTTGAGAAAAATATTACGAAAAATGTAAGGAAATCTGGAAAACTTCACAAAGAAGCTGAGGTTGACGGTTCCATTTATATTTTCGAGACCGAGTTGGATTCGTGGATCGCTTTGCGACTGCAATAAAGTATTTTAAAAAATCAGCTAACAAAAATTTTTTCACTCAATCTGTGGTTTGTTGTTTGTTGTTGATGTTGCTGGACGCTGCTTTGTTTGATTTTCTGCTAAGTTTCGCCCACAAAATATTGTCAATTCGCTTTATAATATATTCTCTGGGCTATTTGAGATGTGTGAACCGTGTGATAAGGTGCTGTATAAAAAGGAATAATTGTTATCAATACAGTTAATTAAAATTATCATTTAACTTTGCTCAGCAAAATGTGTTGTTTTTGGCTGTTTTTGCAGAAGTCGGCGGACAAGATGTTGTCACCCAATATCCTCCCGAGATAACAGATTTTGAAGGAGAAGACGTGACACTAAAATGTAATATTTCAAGGTTGGACACTGCCTTCTGGTACAGGCAATATCCCGATGGAAGCCTTCAGTACTTGTTCAGGATATATGGCTCTGGATAGGTAGACACAACTCCTGATCTACAGGAACGTTTCACAGCCGAACAGATCAAGGAGAATAAAGTAATTAAGATGCAGATATTCGGTGCTGTTATGGGTGACAGCGCTGTGTATCACTGTGCCCTATACCCCACACTGCTACAGGAAGGCAGATTCCCCGTACAAAAACTCAGCAGACAATAATATCTTGCTCTCACACATTTAACATGTGCTTTAAAGAGACTGAAATATGCAATTAAAACAGAGAGATTGGTGTAGTTCTGTGTTTATAGCACTTGCCTCACAATCGACAGACGTGGGTTCAATTGCCAAGAGAACGGATCATGGTGCAACTTTCCTTATTCCACCTTCCCGTCTCTGTTTACCATCAGAAAGTAGGAAGCAGGTTGTCAATCGATTGGCGGATCGATTTTCCAGAGTTAATAATTCCTTCAGAATTATCGTGTGAATAGTAAATTGTTCACTTCATCCAATGGGACACCGATATTTCCAATTTGCTGCCGTGCTTGGCCCTCACAATACGCAGTCAATTCGTTTACTGTATATTGAAGGAAGCACTGAGTGGCGTCTCGAAGATGTGATATGGCGCTGTATCAAATGCAACTATTATTATTCTTGTTATTAACTGTAGTCATGTTATCATTCCAGTAATAATAAAAAAATGTCTTGCATTCTGCGGAGCGCTGCCACGTGCAATATTCTTACTATGCTGCATTAGTAAGTAAGAAAACATCAAAACAAACAATTTCCGTTTATATTGCTGACACAGAAACTATTTTCTCTATTTATAGAGAAACTGCTTCTTCTGGTGGTTTCCGGCATGCAGAATGAGGTTGCATCGGAGCCAGTCCAGATCGCAGAAAAAATTGTCAGAAAAAAATTACGAAAAATTATGGAAATCTGGAAAACTTCCACAAAGATTCTGCAGAGGTTGATTCCATTAATGTTTCCCAGACTGAGTTGGATACATTTATTTTAGCTCAGAATTTCAAGAAATACGGAGAAAAGGTTGCAATATGTGTTGAGAGATAAATCAGCCATGACGTAATGTAACGTTGGAACAGGCTCAAGGAGCTGATGGTCTGCTCCTATTACTATTTAGCGCTTTACACGTTGGGGAGCGTCTTGGTGAATCAAAGAAGAAAGAAACCAATTTGGGGAATTTACGTTAAAGAAGGATGAAGTTTAACTTTCATTTTAAGTTTATTGAGCACATTTGCCTCGGGACGTCCGCCTGACACGAACGGACTTACCTGAATGCCCCTCTGATGTTACTCTGTTTTAAAATGCTATATGTCAGCGAAGTGTTCAATCAAATAATCTAATCGATGAAGTAAAAAGTTAGTGAATTGAATTAAATTGGGGAAGCAAGTGTTTGCACAGAGACACGTCAAATTAAGGAAATGTGAATGACATTGAATGGTCGAATGCTCCAGGGAAGACCAGAAAATATGAGGAACGAGCGGGGAAATGAGACTAATGGATAAAATTTCAGTGGAGAAGACAGCACCAAGGAAAGGCAAGTCGGGACCATAGCAATTAAGCTACGAAACCTCTCCAATTGCAAACGTGCTGTAGCTACAATCAACCAGCAGATGGAGCACTAAACATGCACATGCAACATGAGCTGCAACTTGTATAAATTGTCACGCTCCTTTCGGTAAATAGTTTCCTTTGCAGCAGTAACAGGTGCTTCCTGTTGTGTTTGACACAGTTCACTCATACACACTATTGCTGCTTCAAATGTAATTTACAAATATTTGCTTAAAGTATTAACACAAGGCTTAGGTTGCACAGGAAACAATTTCTGTCTCACATATTATATTTTGTTCCCTTTTCCCAAATAGCAGCCGTTGTTAAGTTGTATTCTCTACTGTATTGCAATTCTCTCTTGAAAGTTGTTATATTATCGGCTTCTGCCACCCTTTGAGGCAATGCATTATAGATCAGAACAACTCGCTGTGTGAAAAAAATAATTCTGGCCTCCTCAATGCTTATTCAGGCAACTTCATTAAACGTGAATATTAAGCTATTTAATACGTTATTACCATATAATTAAAAAATTCTTTGATATTTCATCCCGCAACTGAAACATTGAAAAGCCACCGAAGTGCTCACTGTGTAATACATGTTGCATTATGTTCTGATGTTCTGGGCTGACACTAGGGCAGGCCTGGCTGTCTGTATTGTCGGTGAAACTTGTCCTACCGAGGAGATATTAAAACGAGGTCGAGACGTCTTGCCTGAAGGGACTATAATGTTGCCATAGCACTGCTCGAGAAAGGACAAGGTTTCGACCAATGTCTGGACAGACTTTCTTTCGCTAAAATTCGTCTCTCATTCATAGCTGTTTGTGGAACATTGTTGTACACAAATTGGATGCCAAGTTGACAAAAAAATCTGCCTCTGTTTTCGACATTAAAACCTGCGAGGAGGTTTGAGGCGATTCTACGAAATGACAAGACTGTGTTCGATAAAAGCATTTCTCAAACACGAATAACCAACACAATTGTAAGGTCATGTCTTATTCTATATTGTAACAATATCGATAATAATAAGAAAGGTTGCATTTGCTATACTGCCATATTACGTCATTGAGACGTCTCAAAGATCGTCACAGAATATACTGAAAAGTGGAGTACTATATTCTTTTATGCCAATTGTGTACAGCTGTGTCCCACAAAAAGTTGTGGGTTGAGTTGCCTTATTATGTGGCACTGTGTGTGTGGGAGAGTGTGGGGTGTGAGGTGGTGCGGGGGAGAGGGTGGTGATGGGGCGATAGATTGTATTGTGTAGGCCAAACTTGGTAGCCAACTGTGTAAAACAGTGGCCCACACATTGTTGTGGATTGATTGACCTGATTTTGTGGCACTGTGTGTGTTTGTGTGGGGGAGGGGAGGAGGCGGGACGCTGTGTGGGCGGGGCGTTGTAAATTAACGGCAGTGATTGGGCGATTCGGCTCAGTTCGGGGGTGGGGCAGTGACTGAGTGACATAGCTCTGTGGGCGTGGCAGACGTTATGTGGGCGGGGCTCAGTGCGGGCGGAGCAGTGACTTAGTGACGTAGCACTGTGTGCGCGTCAGTGGCTGTGTAGGCGGGGCTCAGTGCGGTCGGGGCAGTGACAAAATGACGTAGCTCTGTGGGCGTGGTAGTGGCTGTGAGATTAAGTATATATGATAATGTATATCAATGTTTCAATGCGCTTCACAGAAAAAAAACTGTCAAGTATAGTGACTGTGCATTTTGAAGGCGAAACACGATACTTATACCCAGAAAGTAAACCAGCGATCGACTAACACCAAATTCCTACTTACTGCGCTGTAAACAGTGTTGAGTGTGGAGTAAGGAAATTTGACCAACAGTTGACCATGTCAGGAATCGAACAGATATCTCTCGCTTGGGGCGACGGCATTAATCCGTGAGCTACAGTACTCGACTGATGGTACATATATGTGAACTCATTTATGAGCGTTTGATGAACTAATATATGGGTGTATCTTGCTGCAGGTTTCAGACATGCGATTGAACAAAAACATATCAGTGATCGAAGAGCACCAATGGAGGAGCGATACGGCAGAGCAGAGAAAATGACGCAGAGACACAAGGTTTGTACGTAACCCTCAGATCCTCTCCCTCGCAGTGTAGAGTAACTTCTCTAGGTTATTCCGTTCAGTAGTCCTCACCGTATCTTATTCTCTCCCAGCCAACATTCTCCAACTACACCATCAACGTTCTCTCAACGCCCTGTGACATTAAATACAGATGATACAAATCATAAATGATAATGTATATCTATGTGGTAGCAGCCATCATTGCCTTATCAGATAAGCGCTAAGCTCATTCTACCAGTCTGGTTCCTGGACATATTATCTAATGCTTATGTTTTATTTATGGCATTTATGAAATTCTCTAATGCAGAAGGCTGTAGATGCTCAGTCCATGTACAAGTTTAAGACTGAGATTGATAGATTTCTAAAGGATAGAGGGTTTAAGGGATATGGGGATCAGGAGTGCAGATAGAGTTAGGTTAGAAGATCAGTCATGATATTATTGAATGGCTAGGCAGGCTGGAGGGTCCGAATGGCCTACTCCTGTTCCTGATTTCTATGTTCGTATGTTCCTACGTTTATGGTATAAAATAACCAATACGCTACTTGCCTCATGGAGTCGTCCATCTCAGCGGACAAGGACTTGGTCTCGTCAGCGAGATGACCTGGTTTCAATTCCCGGGCGAGACAGGGGGTAAACCCTATGCAAGTTTCCTTACACCACAAACACACACTCTGTTTGCCCAGAAGTCAGTAGATGCACGTTTGTTAATCGATTGTTGGAATATATTTCGTTTGTAAATAATCCTTCAAAAAAATGTATACTTATATTAACATTAAAAATGCTGTCAATCGTTCCATCACTGTTTGTGGGTGAATGTTGTGCGCAATTAACTGCCACGTATCGCCCACAAACTACAAAGCAAAACTGTGCTATGTGAACCATTTGCAGACACCGCAACCATGTGGTTAGGGGCTATATCAAATCCAATAATCAGTTATATTTTTATTATTATTGCTGTTAATCGCTGACGTGTTTCTCTTTCCCACGACATAGTGGAGGAGATTCTGTGACACAGCTGCAATCTGCTGTTACAGTGAATGAAGGGGAGGTTGTTTACCTGCAGTGTAATTACACAGCTGCAAGCACCAGCGATCCCTATCTGTTCTGGTACCGTCACTATCCCAATAAAGCTCCAGAATATATCCTAAGAACAGACACCAGCAACAAGTTCCCGGACCACGCGGACTTTGCAAAAGGACGTTTCTCAAAGAATGTGTCTAAAGGGGAGAGAACCGTCCCATTAAATATATCGCAAGTGAGAGTTGCAGACTCTGCGGGGTATTACTGTACACTGAGCCCCACAGAGTTACAGATCAGCGATTCCGCCCTTCAAGAACTGCCTGTAGCTAAATGTTTATAGCACTCGCCTCGGAAGCAACCAAGCAAGCAAGATACGTGGGTTCAATTCACGGCAAAGTGTTTTGTGGCGTTTCGAAGATCTGATTTTGCACTGTATTAAATGCAACGATACTTATTATTAAGTCCGATCATGTAATTTTCACATAAATAACTTCATATATTTTGCATTCTGCGGAGAACTGCACATGGAAGTGTCTTCCTTTCCTATTTGAAAAAGTAATAAAAAATAAGAAACTGTAACTTGAATTTACGTCGTGAAATTCATAACGGGAAAGTTATGACGGGCCGAAAACTTTTTGCTATCAACTGTCTCCAAATGCACACATGCTGTAGCTCCAATCCACCAGCAGATGTCGCACTAAAAAATATTATAACATGAGCTGCGACTGACATAACATGTCACGTTCCTTTCTGTAACTAACTTCCTTGGCAGCAATAACAGGTGTTTCCTGTTACAAATGACATACTTTCCTGACATACACCGTTGCTGCTTCAGTTGACGTGTAAAAACCGTGTCTGAAAGATGATTGGCACAAAATTTAGATGTCTCAAGAAACATTATTTGTGTCAGTTTTTACATGTGTTGACATTCTCCAAAATAAGTAGCCGCCTTTATGTGGATCTCACTGAGGTAATAAATGTGATAAATTTTGTTAAGTGAAATATGGTCATTTATTTCGGTTTAATTTGCAAGCGAGAATACAACTGACATAGTTTCAGTTAATGTAACAATTGAAGCGTTATCTCCGATATAATGTGAGCTCAAACTGCCTATCTGGGTCCAGAACCAACAACATTCGGACTTATAAAAGAAAGTACCATTAACAAAGGCAGATTTTCAGCTCAGCCTTGATGATGGAAAGTAAACCTTTTTTTATAGCTGGGCTGCATGGTGCAAAATCCTTTAAATGAATGCATTCAGAACAGTAACGAAAATAATAATGAGTCTTACGGTTGATATAGCGCAATATCGCGTGAAGGAGGCGTCTGGAAGCGCTTCACAAATGTACAGTAAAACAAATTGTTAGTGGTTGAAACGCACAACTCGTATCCTATCCCAGACCCATTGGCTTCCAATCCTCGACAGATCAAGTTCAAGATCCTCATAGGATAAAGTAGCATCAAAAGAGGAAGGTTGTCAACTCACCGATGATGACAGTCACTATTGCTATATTCCTTCAGGCTCTGCTGCATGGCTCAACGGTCCAAATGAATGAATTCAGTATAAAAATAACATTTAAAATTAAATGAATATTTTCATTTGACATAGTGCCTGATCGCGTCTTGACGACATTTCAAAGCGCTTCACACAACACACTGTAAAGAAAATTGTTAGTGGGTGAAACGTGCGTCAATATTCCCATCCTAGACCAGACCCATTGGCTCCCTATCCCCGACAGATCAAGTTCAAGAACCTCTGTTTAGTGGGAAACGCCTACAATCGGAGACAGTAAACCACTGAACCCGTCAGATCAGCGGCTTCCTCACAACTCGTCACTGAAGCAGCGACACAGCGATATAGAAAGGAAGAGATCCCATTATCTGTCCACACCTCAGCAGCCAACATGACAGCTCTCTGCCAGTTACTGATAGCAATCCTCACCATAGCCAGTAAGTGTGCGTGGACATGCCCAGCGCATGATTTGTACACTATATAATATCAGATGCTTAATGTTTAGAGCAATCGCCTCGGAAACGACAGGACCTGTGTTCGATTCTCGGGCAGTCGACACTTTCAGCAAGTTTCACGCTTCGGTTTTAAATGGGAACCGAGGTTAATAACCCATTAAAAAAACAGTTAACAATAATCTGATCATTCAATCTATGGTTGTTGTTGATGTTGTTGGACAATGCTGTGCTGACTTAGCTGTTCAGTTTCATCTAAAAAATATAGTCAATTCGGTTTACAATAGTAATAATAATCACTGCATTTGATATAGCGCTTTTCACGTTGGGAGGACGTCGCAAAGCGCTTCACAGAACACACTGTAAAGTGAACTGACTGTATATGTGTTTTCTCTTGGCTCTTTGAGCCTCTAAACTTTGTGAAAAGGCGCTATATAAAAAGGAATAATTACTATACTTATGATGAATTGAAATTACCACTGAGCGTTGCTCAGCCTAATGTGTTAGTTTTGCTGTTCTTGCAGAAGTCCGTGGACAAGATGTTGTATCCCAATTTCCTCCCGAGATAACAGATATTGAAGGAAAAGACGTGACACTAAAATGTAATATTTCAACATTGAACACTGCCTTCTGGTACAAGCAATATCCCGATGAAAACCTTCATTACTTGTTCAGGATATATACCTCTGGAAAAGTAGACAAATCTCCTGATCTACCGGAACGTTTCACAGGCGAGCTGATCAAGGAGAATAAAGTAATTAAGATGCAGATATTCGGTGCTGTTATTGGTGACAGCGCTGTGTATCACTGTGCCCTAAACCCCACACTGCTACAGGAAGGCAGATTCCCCGTACAAAAACTCAGAAGGCAATATTATCATGCTCTCACACATTTAACATGTGCTTTAAACAGACTGAAGTACATATGAAATTAAAGCAGGCAGATTTGTGTAGCTCTGTGTTTATAGCACTTCCCTCACAATCGACGGGCGTGGGTTCAATTGCCAAGAGAGCGGATCATGGTGCAACGTTCCTTATTCCACCTTCCCGTCTCTGTTTACCATCAGAACGTAGGAAGCAGGTTGTCAATCGATTGGCGGATCGATTTTCCAGAGTTAGCAATTCCTTCAGAATTATCGTGTTGATAGTAAATTGTTCACTTCATCCAATGGGACACCGATATTTACAATTTGCTGCCATGCTTGGCCCTCACAATACGCAGTCAATTCGTTTACTGTATATTGAATGAAGCACTGAGTGGCGTCTCGAAGATGTGATATGGCGCTGTATCAAATGCGACTATTATTATTATTGTTATTAACTGTAGTCATGTTATCATCAAAGTGGTAATTAAAAATGTCTTGCTTTCTGGGGAGCGCTGCCACATGTATGCTTCTTTCTATGCTGCATTAGTAAGTAAGTAAACATCAAAGCAAACAATTTCCGTTTAAATTGCTTAAACAAAAATTATCTGAAGAGAAACTGTTTCTTCTGGTGGTTGGGGGAATGCAGAATAAGGGTGCATTAGAGCCAGTCCAGTTAGCAAAGAAATTGGCAGGAAAAAATTACGAAAAATTTAAGGAAATCTGGAAAACTTCTACAAAGATTCTGGAAATGTTGGTTCTATTCACATTTTCCAGACTGAGTTGGATACATTTATTTTAGCTCAGAATATCAAGGGTTACGAAGAAAAGGTTAGAATATGTGTTGAGAGATAAATCAGCCATGATGTGATATAACGTTGGAACAAACTCAAGGACCTGATGGTCTGCTCCTATTCCTAGTTAGCGCTTTCCACGTATGGGAGCGTTCTTGGCGAGTCACTAAAGAAACGAAACATTTTAGTGTATTGAAGTTAAAGAACAATGAACATTAAATTTCATTTAAAATCTAGTGAGCACATTTGCATTGCGAAGTCCTCCTGACGTGAACCGACTTGAATAAATATCAATATGTTGTCACTCTGGTGCAAAATACTCCAAGTCAGCTAACTGTGCAGTCAAATGATATAATCGATGAAATAATAAGACAAGGAATTCAATAGAAATGGAGGAGCAAGTGGCGCAGCACGTGTTAGCACAGAGACACGTCAATGTAAAAGAATGTGAATGACACCGAATATCCGAAGGTTCCAGAGAGGAAGATAAAATATGGGGAACGAGCAGGGAATCTAGACTAATGCATAAACTTCCTATGGAGAAGATAGCACCAAGGAAAGGTAAGACGGGCCCAAAATAATTATGCTATGAAACCTCTCCAATTATGTACGTATTGTAGCTGCAATCCACCAGCAGATGGCGCACTAAACAAACACATATAACATGAGCTGCAACTTACATAACACGCCACGCTCCTTTCTGTAACTACCTTTCCTTTGTAGCAGTAACAGGTGCTTCCTGTTGCAGTTGACATATCTCACTCATACACACTATTGCTGCTTCAACAGGAATTTACAAATATTTGCCTGAAGTATTAACATACCTCGGTTGCTCATGAAACAATTTCTATCTCACCTATTTTATATTATTGCCTTTATTCTCGATTAGCAGCCGCTCTTAAATTGTTTTCTCCGCGGTATAGCAATTCTCTGTTGACATTTGTTACAGTATCGGCTTCTGCCACCCTTTCCGGCAATGCACTTAAGATCAGAACAACTGGCAGTGTGAAAAAAAAATCTGCTCCTCACAGTTTGTTCAGGCAACTACATTAAACGTGAACATTAAGCTATTCAATACGTTTATTACAACATAATTTAAAAAGATCATTGATATGTCATCCCGCAACTGAAACATTCAAAAGCGACCAAACTGCTCACTGTGAAATACAGATTGGATTATGTTCTGCTGTTCTGGTCTGACACTCTAGAGCAGGCCTGGCTGTCAGTATTGTTGGTGAAGCTTGTCCTACCGAGGAGATATTAAACCCAGGTCCAGGCGGCTTGCATGAAGGGACTATAGTGATGCCATTGCAATGCCCGAGAAAGTTTTCAACGGTATCTGGACAGACTTTCCATAGGTTAAATTCATCCTTCATTCATAGCTGTTTGTAGGAAAGTGATGCATACAAATTGTTTGAGGAGATTTGAGGCGTATCGACTAAATGACAAGGCTGTATTTGATAAAAGCATTTCTGAAACCCGAATACTAAAAACATTAGTAAGGGCATATCTTATTCAACATTGTAATCATAACGATAATAAAAGCAAAAGTTGCATTTGATATACTGCAATATTACGTCATTGAGACGTCTCAGATCTCTTCACAGAATGCGCTGAAAAGTGTAGTGACTATATTTTTTGCTGCCAATTGTGTACAGCAGTGTCCCACAAAAAGCTGTGGTTTGAGTAGCCAGATTTTTCGGCGCTGTGCGATTGGGAGAGTATGGAAGGTGGGGTGGCGTGGGTGGTTTAGGGTTAGGTTAGGTGTGGCGTTAGAATGTCTTGTGTGGGCCAAACATTGTAGCCAACTGTGTAAAACAGCAGCCCACAAATTTCATGGATTGAGTGACCTGATTGTGTGGCACTGTGTGTTTCTGTGGGGGGAGTGGATGGGGCGTGGAGCTCAAATGCAACGGAAGTGATTGGGCGATGCGGCTCAGTGCGGGCGGGGCAGTGACTGAGTGACGCAGCTCTGTGGGCGTGGCAGCGTCTGTGTGGGCGGGGCTCTCTGTGGGCGGGGCAGTGGCTGAGTGACGTAGCTCTGTGGGCGTGGTAGTGGTTTTGTGGGCGGGGCTCTGTGTGGGCGGGGCTGTAACAGTGTGACTACTGAGCCAAAAAGCCCCATCAATCCACATTGGGGAGTTAATGTCAGACACGGGATCAGTATGCTCATGTGGGAGACATGTGCTGTGCTCTCAATCACTCTCAGATTACGTTGCCGTTAGTATCTTTTGTATATCTTCTTTTCTTAATGTCGTGTTATACCATTTACAACATTATAATATTAATAATCTTTGCATTTGATAAAGTGCCTTATCGTATATTCGAGCCGATTGCGCACAGCAGTTTTTATCAAATAGTCATGGATTGAGTGATCACATTACTATCTATTTTATTATTGATTTATTATTGAAGGGCGAGTTACCAACTGGAAAAGAGCGGCGCCAATCGGCTGACAAATTTGTTCCTATTTATTGCTTGGTAAACAGAGGCGTATGGAGCAAGGAAAATTGCCTAAGCTTTCGCCCTGCCCTGGTATAAAAGCCGGATCCTCTTGCTTGTGAGGCGAATGCTCTCACCAATACACTACAGGACTCCACTTAAGTCAAATTTTCTGCTCAACAATATGTTCTTTTAAATCACAGCAAACAGCTTGCGAGACACGGGAAGACCACCGATTGCTGAAAAATCAGTTGAAGAGGGAAAAGATGTGAAATTATCCTGCACCTTAAAGAAAATCATTGATGCCACCTACCTTTACTGGTACAGTCAAGCTTCCAGGCACGCTCCAGTCTACATACTTATTTCTGTCTGCTGCAGGGAAGGATTATATGAGCTTTTATTTCCCAAATCGATTTTCCTTTAAAGTCAATAAAACTAATGAAGATTTCGAACTGAGTTTTGTCAACGACCTGATCAGGGAAAGTGCATATATCACTGCGCCAAGCGGCCCACTCTGCTGCCAAGCTATGGCGGCTGCGTACAAAAACTCCAACTGGTTGCTTTGCTGCTAATCCGCGAGGGGGCGTCGTTGCATCGAAGAAAAATAAAATAGCATTAGTACCTGTTTATTTGTGGAGAAATACTCTCAAGCAGTTAGGAGACACGTGGGGAAATATTGGTTGATTGTCTACGATGCAAATAACGCTTAAAACATGATCAATGAAATAGCTTAAGGTGAAACATATCGAGAGTCATTTAGTGTATAGTTTTTGTGCATTGGCTTCAAAAGCGAGAAGAACTGGTGTCGATTCCCGGGCGGGTCGAAACTTTGGGCAATTTTTTTNGATCCCCACACGTGGCTCTCTATACGGAGCAGAAGTAGGAATATGGTTGTTAGTCGATTGAGTTATGGCTTTTCCTGGAGAAATAACCCCTTAAAACATAATAATGGCAACAATTTTGTCACTCAAACCATAAATGTTTCTATGCAGCAGACGACCACATTATGCCCCCCAAAGCACAGTCATTACACTGTACAATATATACTACAAAGCGCTTGGAGACGTCTCAATAGCATGATAACGCGCTGTATCAAATGTAATCGTTAATTTGGGCCCAGTTTAAATAATGTATTGCGGTATATGACAACTGGGGGTCGCTCGTGCGCCGATATTTTGACAAGATATCTGTGGCTGAAAAGCATGAAAAATGCTTCAAAAAAGCATATCCTGGAATCACTTCCAATCGTTCTCAGAAGCTTGACAACCTCGTCCCGTTCCTTGGTTTACACTTCCCATTTTGAATAACAGATATACTCGAAACGTGTGTTTGCTACACAATCTTGGGAACATATTGATCTCATTCCCTTCGTCACCAGTTTTCCGATTCACCATTCCTTCAAGTCGCCGACATATTAGCCTTTGCCAAGGACATCTGGGTCCAATATCTCAGTGTTCAGAGCACTCGCCTCGCAAGCAGGAGATATGATTTCGATTTTCGCTTCTCGACTGTGCGAAATGTTCGGTAGGTTTCCTTACTCCACTCCTCTACTTACCTCTTAGATTAGTAGGAAAACGTCCAGTAGTCGATTTGCGGATCGCTTCCATATTTCTTTAAAAAANTTCCTAGTAAATTGGTTATTCAATCCACGACTCTTTGTGCGATACTGTTGTTCCCAATGGGCTGCCGCACTTCTCTCTAATATACACAGGCAATTCTTTTTACAGTATATTTTGTGAAACATTGAGACGTATCCGTGATGCGCTATATCAAATGCAAGGATTATTATTATTTCATTCGGCTGAACAAAAATATATCAGTGATGGAAGAAAACCAATGGAGATAGCAGAGCAGATGAGATGACGCACAATGAAAGGACACAAAGTTTTGGACATAACCCTTAGGCCTTCTCCATCACCGTTTTTGGCAATTTCTGTATGTCAGTTCCTGTGCAGCTCTCCTCACGGTAACTTACTGACTCCCAGCCAGCATTCTCAAGCGACAGCATCAACTCTCTGAACACCCCGTGTCATTAAATACATATGACAATGTACATCTATGTGGCAGTCGCCATTATTACTTGTCAGGTAAGCGATAAAGTCATTCTGTATGTCTGCTTCCTGCAGATATTTTCCAACGCGATTGTTTTATTGTCTTTAATAATCAAAATGCTAAAGGAATCGTGGTGCCGTGGAGTCCTGTAGCTCAGTTGTTATGGCACTACGGTTGTATTTAAATTTGCGAAAGAATTCTCCAGGTATAATAATTTATTTATAATTGAATCACTCAAGCCACGACTGTTTGTGAATTACTCCATGAATGCCTGTGGCATTTCGCCCAGAAAATACACTTAAATTGTGTTCTGTGACGACATTTGAGATATTTCAAAGGCATTATAAGTCGCTGTATCAAATTCAACCATTATTAATATTATCATAATTATTGCATTGAACTCTGCTGTTTGTATGGTTTCTAGGACATTGTGGAGGAGACGCTGTGACACAGCTTCAATCTACTGTGAAAGTGAATGAAGGGGAGGATGTTTATCTGTAGTGCAATTATACAGCTACAACAACCAGCGACCCCGACCTGTACTGGTACCGTCACTATCCGAACAAAGCTCTAGAATATATCCTTTGGACAGACAAAGGGAACAATCCGCAAAATGCAGACTTTGCAAAAGATCGTTTTATAACGCATGTGGATGAAGCGGAGAGAACCGTCCCATTAAATATATCCCAAGTGAGAGTTGCAGACTCCGCGGTGTGTTACTGTGCACTGAGCCCACAGAGGCACAGATCAGCGATTCCGCCCTACAAAGACTGCTTAACGGATTCCTGTGACTGAGTGGTTAGAGAACTCGCCTCGCAAATGAAAGCATCTGGGTTCGATTTCCGGCAGAGAGAAACGTTGGGCCGGTTTCCTTATTCCAGGAACTCCTATTATTTTCATCGAAACCACTTGAAAGATCTTGCTTTCTCGGTAGAGGGGCCCCATGCACGTGAACTTTTCTTGTGTTTCTTAAATACGTAGAAAAACATCCAAAATAACAGGTTGCAATTATATTGTTTTCAGAGAAACTGTTTCCTCCATTTACAGAAAAACAGTTTCTTCTGGTGGGTGGGGAATCCAGAAAAACTGGGTATCACTTTAAAATTAGAGTCAGTCAAGTAAGGAGAGCAATTGTGGAGCATTTGCACTAACCCAAACGGTAATGGAAATCCAGAACATTTTCACCAAAAAATATGTGGATGCTGGATCCATTCTTATTTTCTATGCTTAAGTGGATGGAGATCTGTTAGCTCAGGGATGCGGGCGAGGGCTGGAAATTGCAGTTGAGGTATAGATTAGCAATGATGGAATATAATTTGGGAAAAGGCTCACGTGTCTGAATGGCTTCCTCCTTCTCCTCTAAAGTGCCTTTGAAGGGGTGTGTCTTTCACTGAGTTTAACAATGTTGGGGCTTGGCCAAGAAACAGGGACAACGGCTGTTGACAGGAGGCACAATAATAAAGAAACTTATTTAGGTTAGTGTGGCCAAGCTGGAGGGATTCAGACATAGACTGGCACAGCTTCAGGGCCCAGTGCTTTTGACAGTGGAAAACAACATGAATCATTCCCAGACTGCGCGTAATAAATGCTGTCATATTTCTGTGGTATAGAAACACACAGAGATTCAATGCACTGTATTCTCTGTCCAAAACATGAAACTGAGAATGTTCCCCTTGCGCTGTTTGGATTACAGATCAATTCAGTTCAGGTTTTGCTGTCATATCAGGTTCAAGGAATGCCTAGAAGCAAAGCACACACTAACAAGTATGTGTACTGTTCGGTGAGTCACTAACGATATAACACAAATTGTACTATTTACGTTAACGAATAGTAGTCAAGATGAAATGATATTTTATATCTAGTGAACAGAGCGCAATGGCATAATCTCCTGAAGTGAACGGAGGAACATAAGAGTAAAGATATAGTGGCTATTTTGTAAAATGCTCCATCACAGCTCAATGCTCAGTCAAATAATATTTACGACAATATGAGGAACGAGCTGGCAAATGAGAATACGTTATAAACTTGTAATGGAGGAGATAGCTCCAGGAAAGTTAAGACAAGCCCAAAATAATTTACTATCAAAAGTCTCCAATTTTACCAGTGCTGTAGGTGCAATACACCAGCAGAAGGCGCACAATACACACTTATATCATGAGCTGAAACTGATAAACTTGACACATAACTTTCTGTAACTAACTTCCTTCGTAGCAATAACAGATGTTTCCTGTTACAGTTGACATTCTTCACTCATATACACTTTTGCTGCTTCAAGTGAAATTGACAAAGATTTTTTCTGAAGCACAGCATTAGTTTGCTCAAGAAGCAACTTAAATTTTATGTTTTGTACATTAATGTCTTTCTCCCAGGAAAGCAGCCGCCCTGAATAAGATCTCACTTCTGTAATACATGGGTTAGATTTTGTTAACGGCAATATGGTCATTTGTTTTGGTTTAAGTAGGGTAGGAAATTAAAGCTGACCTTGCTTAGAAGTGCACAACGATGATAATATTAATAAAAATCATGATAATAATAATAATAGTAATGATAAAATTATAATAATAATAATGCTGGCCTTTGGTACAGCGCCTTTCAATTTTCAGTCGTCAGCAAAGCTTAGTATCCGTTTTCTAATGAGAAGTGACGTTAGATTGTAGGCCAACACCAGAAGCAATTATCATGCAGTAGTTTCCCCACAAACGTTAATAAAGTGATTGATGGCTTCTATCTGGGGTTGTTGACAACAAAACCGTCACAAAGGTTTGAGTTGAAATTCAGTCTAGTCTGTGAGCTCAAATTGTCGACATGGGGCCTGAAGCAACAACATTGTGACTCATATATGAAAGTATAACCAACAGAAGCAGGTTTTAAGCTCAGCCTTGATAATAGAAAGGAAATTTTATTCCTTCAGACGATGCTGCATCGGTCCATGATTCTGCATATAAATCCTTGTGTTCACCGCGTCCAGGCTAGATTATGTCAACTGTCTGCTCACAGTATAACATGCCTCTTCCCTTCACACATTGCTAGATATCCAGCAATCTGTATGCTGTGCTTTTCACACACACGATTCCACAGTCTACACTACCAGCCAATAACAACTGGCTCCCAATCTCGGGAATGTGAAGCTCAATAACAACCGTAATATTCCATTTGAGTAGTCTTTCACGTCGGAAGGAAGACCTAGGCCGCTGAACATTCAAAGATTTTGACCTGAGGTTCGGTGGGGATCGTGGAGTTTTGAGTGCAGGTGGTGTAGCGGGTGATCCAAAGCATGGTCAACGAGTAGGGTCTTGAAGTGGGCTTTTAAGGCGGCAAGGAAGGGGGCGAGGCGGTGGGACAGCGGAATGGATTTGCAGATTTCGTGGTTAGAGTTGCAGTTCAAGATATTTACCCTAACCATTAAATATCTCAATGGTATTGTCCCATCACACTTTTTGATATCCTGGAAACTTGCAAATCTGCTCCACATTTTGCTGACAAGACTGTCACCAAATTGAATTGCCTCGAAGGAGACTGACTCTCCCCCTAGCCCCAGAGACAAACTGTGAACATTACCTGCCGTCCCACATTGACCAGATGATGTCCACGTCATTTGATTAGGAAGTGAGTTCACAGCGATCAGTTGTCATCTGAAACAGAGTTGTGCATCGCAGATCAACAACAATATCTTACCAACAAAAGAGCGCAGCTGTGGAGTGAGTGATGTGGACGGAAAAATCCTGTGTGTGTCTGGCTCTGGTTGCGATTTTATTAGGTAATCCCGGTTAACAATAGTAAAGTTTGAATCAATTATCAAACTCATTTCTTTGTGTCGGATTCTCTGTTCTACCTCGTTTTATTAATCATAATAATAATAGTTTTCACATCTGCTATAGGGCTTCAACACGACTTGAATATGACTCCAGTCGCTTCATAGACTATACTGTAAATAGTATTGACTTAACGTTTTCTTGGGAGAAACGCGGCAGCCAATTTGGAGTGTTCCCCAAATAATCATGGATTATATACCACATTTCAAAATGTTTCTTTATTTTTTTGACCTGATTATTATCCCCGGAAAGCCATCTGCTAATTGACTCACACACAGTTTTCTACTTACTATTGGGTAAACAGTGGAGTGTGCGCTAAGGAAACTTGCCTAAGATTGTGCCCTGTCCTGTCCGGTTATCGAACCCGGGTCCTCTCGTTTGCTAGGCGAGAACTCTAACCACTGAGTTAAAGGTCTCCACGCTCTTGTTTTTCAGGCCTGACCCAGGGAGATTCTGTTACACAGAAGGTGGCTTCAGTGACTGGGAATGACGGAGGAAGTGTGGCCATGGAATGTCATTATGATACGTCTCTGAGCGTCTACTATTTACACTGGTATCGGGAACAACAAGAAACACAACCACAGTATGTGCTTCAAAAGTATTCCAGTGGTAGTACATATAAAGCAGACTTTGCTAGCAAGCGGTTCTCTATTGAGCTCCAAACCTCGACAAAATTCACCAGTTTAACCATCTCCCTGCTGGAGCTGTCTGACAGCGCTGTGTACTACTGTGCTCTCCAACCACACAGTGATGGGAACCAGTCAGAGGCTCGTACAAAAACTAACACCGTTTAGTGGGTTTGTG
The DNA here is from genome assembly GCF_018977255.1 of Callorhinchus milii. Lineage (NCBI taxonomy): Eukaryota > Metazoa > Chordata > Chondrichthyes > Chimaeriformes > Callorhinchidae > Callorhinchus > Callorhinchus milii. Next base: position 177,103 of record NW_024704805.1, read on the forward strand.
CTTCTGTCTCTCAGGGCCGCAACAGCGATTTCCTGTGGGAAGGGAGACGAGTCAGAGACACAAAGAGAACATCACATTCACAGCTCATCTGACTGTCACACAAACAACTCAATGATCACATTATGTCAACTAATCATGCAGTAAACATGGATAGACAACATATGTCGCTAGAGAGTGACGCGTGCTCGACTCCCGGCAGGGCGAAATGTTGGGCCAGTTTCCTTACTGCACAAAGCGCCGTTTACTTACCATTAAATCGGCATATTATTGTCGGATTTCTTTTGCACCGGTAATATTTGCTTCAAAAGAATAATATGGATAAAAAATGTGGTCACTCCATCCACGACTATTTATGGTGCACTGCTGTGCGGAATCGTCTGCCTCGATTCTCTCACACAATATAAACCTCTACACTATATAATAGTTTATCCGACGCGCTTTCCGTCTTCAGGAAAATGTGATAATGAGCTACATCAAATGGAAGGGATAATGTTATATTATTGTGATGATCACTCTGCCTGTTAGGGCTATGGCCTATAGGGTTAACAGCAGCTGAAGGGTGGATTCCCTGCCCCCAGTGACTGGTGAAAACCGCTGTATAAAAGCAATTGGATACTGTATTGAAACGCGGCTGAGATGTCAATGAGGTGACGTGAGACTGTGGCTCCGCCAATGCCGACCATCACTGCGGGTTATCAGCAAACTGATGGCACAGACACAGCCACACAGATCGAAGTGCAGCAATGAGGCTGTTTGCTGTCTGTCTGGTGCTGGGAACCTTTATTCCAGGTGAGACCGTGTTGAGCTAATTCAGTTTTGGTGATGATGGTGAGCATTTCTTCAGCATCAATTTGTGAACGGTAACCTGTAGTTCAGTGTTGAGAGCTCTCGCCTCGCAAACGAGAGGACCTGGATTGGATTCCCGGGCATGATGAATAGTTAAGCAGGTTTGTTTTACTCCATAAGCACACACACGCCTCTGTTTACCCAGCTGTAAATTGGAGTCCCAATGCTCCGTAACTCGATGTAATATTCCTTCTAAATATTAATTCAATTGAAACGTTTTTAGTGGTGTATCTGATCTATTTCCATGGAAAATAATCCGTTTTTAAAAATAATTGTTTGGCAGTGTATTCCAGGAATGTTATTTTAGGCAATGCTGTGTTAAATTGGATGTCCTTTTTAGCGCACAAAAATACACAGCATAACTCGAGAATAAATTCCGTGAAAAGCATCCAGACCTCTCAAGAAAGTGATAATGCTTTTTATAAAATCCTTTGATTACTATTAACTCATGTTTAACAAAGGACGTACGCATAGCGCATTTCTCGACGGGAGGATTTTCAAATGCGCTCAAAATGTAATTGAGGCAACGAGTGAATAATATAATTTTGTGCTCTTCCATCTTTATTGCAGACCTCTGTGATGGTAATTCCGTCAGTCAGAAAGCTGTCACGATGGTTAAGAAAGAAGGAGAAATTGTGATTTTGCAATGTACTTATTCCACGACTGGAAGCTACTACTATCTCTATTGGTTCCGACATTACTCAGACAAACAGCCGGAGTTTATAATTTGGAAATATTCTGGGAGTGACAATCAAGATAAAGGAATAGGATTTGGAAACCGTTTCACTGCTCACCTGCAGAAATCCAACTCATTCATCAGTTTATCCATCTCTGAGCTGGTGGTATCTGACAGCGCTGTGTATTACTGCGCCTTTATTCTCACCACAGTGATGGACTGCAATGCACGTCTCCTACAAAAACTGCCTTCACTTTGTACATAGGGACGATCTGCCTATAACCAGACTCAGAGGAAACCGGAATAACCTCACACCAACTTGTCAGATAAAGTTTTACATAATTATATGTAACAATAAATGCAGAACACAATGAATGCTTGAGTTAGGTGTTACACGTCCAGTTACTATTTAACTAATTTGATTTGTAAATGTGTAAAACAAATTATGTTTCTTTTGTTTTACTAATTGACCGGAGTCCTGTGGCGGAGTGGGAATAATCCTCGACTCCCAAACTAGAGGACCCGGGTTCGATCCAGAGCCTGGTGAAACCATAGGCAAGTTTCATCGCTCCTCACACAGGCTTTTGTTTATCGAGGAGTGACTAAGGACCCGATTGTAAATCGATAAACGGGTCGCTTTTCCAAGAGGTAATAATCCCTTCAAATTAATGTTGATCACTCATTCCCTGACTGTTCAGTTGGATAACAAAAAAAATCACACGGACGACATGAAATAACAGCGATATCCTGAGAGAGCAAAATCAGTGTTCGGGTGGATAGTGTTTGTGACAGTCGCTGAGGGTGATGTAATAAATCTCTGTATCAAATGGAATCATTATTTTTATTATACCATTGTGTTATTGACAGACTACACCGCTGTAAATAAATCACTAAAGAGGAGAGAGCGGGTTTGAACTCAGCGCAGATGTTAGTCTGACAGTTGACCTATTTAGCAAGTCCTATTAAGGTTTGGGGAATTCTTGGTAGAAAGATATCTGAAGGAGAGGTTGAAGTGGAAGCTTTTGAACTGGACGGTTTTAATCTGATCGAAATATTCATATTTATGGTGTACTGTCCACATTGCACACCCGGTTATCCTAACCAAGATTTTAGGTTGGATACTTCAACTCCTCCGAACACATGGACCTGACATTCTCCTGAAATGCCAATAGATGTCGCCATATAATAATTCAATAAAACTGACTGTTTTACAGCAGCTTTCACATCAGGAGGACACCTCATTAGCTCTTAGCACTGCAAATAATTTGGATAATTTAGCTTAGTGGTTAGAGCAATAGTGTTACAAGCGAGAGGACCTAGTGTCGATTCACTGGTTGAAAAAAATATCAGTATACTTATTTCAAGCGTCTCTTTGTTTAGCTGACAATAAGTAGGAACTCACTTGTTACTCCATTGGTGGATAAATAAAAAGGTTTTTTTTTTAAAAAAGAAAACATATTCATAGTTTTTTCATCAAGAAAATAAATACTTGAGTAAAACATTAAATCGTTCGCTCAATCTTTGATTGTTTTCGGGACATTGCGGTGCACAACTGCATGATTTATTTTTCAAACACAATATTTAGTTAACCGATCAGTGTACTTTGTGAATCTCGTTGGGTCCTGATAAGAATCCGTGTACAATGCAAAGATTATTATGATTCTAAGGAGAAAACGGCCTCCAACATAATCAAAACTATCGCCTCTCCCTCACACACATCCCCAAACTGCTTTGCCCTCCCAGTCCATCGTTCAAGTCGAAAAATAATCCCAAACTTCTGATTCCACTTGAGTTCAGCTCCTCCTCACATCCCTACATCACCGCAATGTTCAAGACCAATGATATTTCTGAAAAAAATTAATAAAATTAACAATCCTTTCATTTTATGCAGTGCCTGATTACGTCAACGAAACACCACCAAACACATTACGGAATATACTGTAAAGCGTAGTGAATGTGTTTGTCGGCGAAATGCAACAAACCATTGGCACCTCCCATAAGAGGCGGCGTCCCATATTTACTGATGGATCAATAATTCAATTATTAATATATTGTAGCGATTTTTACCGCTGGAAAGCGATGCAACATTCGAAAAGCAAGTGGGGTTGCGCTTAGGACTAAAAAGAGTGTTTGTTTGTTTGTTTGTGGGGATGTGTGTGCAGCAAGGAAGCTTTCCTACCGATTCAAAGAAAGACAGCTGGAGGGAGAGAGAGAATGTTTGTGAGAGAGAACGAAATACACACGGACAGACAGACAGACAGACAGACACGCACACACACACAGACACACAGACACAACGACACACAGACACACAGACACACTGGCATAGAAACAGATAATCCGACTTATTCATTATTAAAAATAATCTTTGTATTTAAGTAAGTACATTACCATATCGTAAGTGGTGATACACCTCTTCACATAATATGCTGAGAATTGATCATCATATTAGCTGCCTTCCCTTCCTCCTACATAGCCCCCTGCATCTCTTCATCTGTTTGTCACCCCTTCTATTCCCACGGTTTATATAACCACCGCACCCCATACTCATTACCACAATTTCTCCATCCTCATCCACCCATCATTACCCATATCTCGGTAACGGACTGCTGCCTTGACCGGCTTCCCCGTCCCGCTGCTGATCACTGTAACAGAATTCACGCCAACTCAAAGGTGTGTAAGCAGTTTCTTTATGTGACTTTCCCAAGTGCCAGTAAAATCCTCTCTACATCACACAACCTTTGTCCTACTCACTGTGTCAGATTATACTCCGTCTCGTTGGCTTCTCCGTCAATTGTCCATTTAAACCTAAATGAGACTGGAACCGTCATTCACAAAGCCCCTCTCTGCCCACTGCTCTCGGGCACAGTTAGTCAGTCCCTTTTAAAATGTATGTTCTTCCCCTCCACCCCTAAATTACCCACCTTCCACCCCTCAAAGCCGCTGACACCAGCCATGATGTGACGCGCTGTTCAATACAAATAAACCAAGTCTCCAATTCTCTTACAGAACAGCCCATTGTTACTCACATTCACTCTGAGGTGTCCGAGGCTGACGGTATCTCCCAGCGGTGAGAGGATGTCTCTCCTCTGTGTCTCCATCTCCTTCCTCTTCTTACACTGTAAGTGTTTGTTTCCATAACGCAACACGACACAGCGCCAGTGAACGTCATCGTAATAATGTGCAATATAATAATTATAATAATAATCCTTGCATTGATATTTTGCTTTATCACTTCGACGAGACGCTTTAAAGTGCTTCTCGTAATACATTGTGAAGTTAAATGACTGTTATTTTTGGGAGGAAATGCGAGAGGGAATTGCTATCAATTACATAATGATAATTATATTATATATTAAAATTATTTGTATGAATTGGTATTATAATTATATTGTATTTCGTGATTATACTATGTTAATGGATATCAGTCAAAATCAAGCCAGCGCTAGCGATATAATTTCCATAGCATTGGTGATTGTTGAAGACCTGATAAACTTATGTTATATTGTGTGTAATTTACAGATGTTTTCAGTGCCTCAGTAAAGCAAACGCCATCCGCTCTTAGGAGACAAGAATGCGATTCTTTGACCATCAACTGTATCTTTGAAGCAGAGTCTTATGAAACTTTCAGTAAGATGGAATTTTACAGAAAATCTCGAAACGAGAGAGATTGGAAGCGGATTCCTCTTGAAGCACGCTTTGTTGTGAAAACAGACAAGGAATCGTTGTCTTATTCTCTGGAAATTAATGATTTGTAAGTTCAAGACAGCGCTGACTACAAATGTACAGCTCGTTACAGGTACCACAATGGTTTATCAGGACTTCACATAATACAAGAAGCCCCTGCACCACGTCGAAGTAAAAACACAGAGAATTTGAACTTGTCAATGAATTCAATGAACATTCTTCATTTGTATGTAGTGTACAATGATATTTAATCTTTAACGAACGACCAATATTTATGCATATTTCGGAAGGAATATCGGTATGAATGCACAGTGGAAATCTGCTGGGATTAGCATAACTAATAATTTACTCCACGAGACAGACGGCATGTCAAGGCAAACGAAGACAATTTTCAAAAGTTTGTTAAACTTTATGTCATTGATTGACCATTTGTGAACGGAGAGAACATTTCAGCTGTTTTTGAAACCATTGGTTTTTGTACTTACAACCAATACTGTGTTGGGGTTCGAATGATCACATTGGGAATTATCAGCACAAATACTGTGCAACTTTTTTTTCTCAATACGACGGTCTATATTACCGATGACGGTTTCCTATTTAATGCTGCTGAATGTGTCTAAATATTGCTTTCAAAATTTATTATTTCATGAGGACATTTTCTGGAATTATTTGCAGAGAGGTGTTCTTTGTGCCGTGCACTTTGTCTGTGTTTGGGTGGAAATAATATTGTTAATAAACATGATTTGGACAAACGAAAATTATGATGATGGGACCACTGTTGAAGAGATAAGAAATATTGAGCAATTTGTCAGGATTGGGTTGTATTAGTGACAGAATTTCACAGTGATCTGACATAACAGTTTTTGCACCTTATAGAATGAGAGCTGTGTGACTGTGGTATTATAATGAAGATGGATCAGGAACCAAAGTTACTGTAACGAAAAGTAAGTGAGTCAAAATTCTATCGAAATTAAATGAAGCTTCATTCCAATGAATTTGCGAAATGCACTGTTTGACTAATTGATACCAATTATTTACAACTGTGCCATTTGAACAAATCCACCCCACCAATTATCATGACGAATTTTTTGTGATGTGCAAAAGGGAAACTGACTCCGCTGTGAGGCTTGTTAGAGGAATTGGCACACTTTTTTCACCTTGTTCTGTACTGTAATTGATTTTTGCAAACGAACAAGTCCAGGGAATTTGTATGTAAAATCACGTAACCAATTTATGCAATAGTGGTTGGATCAAAATATGTATTACTATCCCTACCTTATTCTATTCTCCCAAGATGTGGGGCCTCGTTCGAACTGAACTGGCACCAGTGTGAAATATTCTACAACTTGCTGCCTTCCATCAACCTCCATTTCTGACTTAAGTTTATCGAACTGAAATGTTAATTTCAGAGAGAGAGAGAAAGCCCTTTACTTCTGCTTCAAGTGAAACTGCATTGAGCAGCTCACAGACTGGGAGAGAAACTGATATTGGCAACAAACCAGAGACATAACCGCCTCCAGCAGCGGTGTTAAAGTAACGGCATTTACAGCAGTGAAAGTTTCCATTTCCCTCAATTGTAAACCCAGTGAGTTAACGGTACAAACTGACACCTGATTCTCTGCTAAACATTCCCATGATCACAGACAGCCAAAGCCTCAATGTGGATAATCAGCTTCAGCAAACCAGTATAAGGTTCGACAAACAAAGCTTAATTAGACGTGCGTTTATGAGAGATCATCTCAATTGTGTCACAGAAATAGTCACACTATTTGCACCAAAATCTGGGTCATCTACAAGAGCTCTGTATAATTAATCCCTTCCAAATTTCTTTCTATCACATTTACAACAGTAATCCTGACATTTGTTGAAAAGCATTTCACGTACAAATTACGAATGATGTCAAGGCCTTCGAAAGGGAACTTAGGTTTTTTTACTCTGGTGATTCCAGTGAAGAGAGGCTGCATTTATGTGAAGAGACTGCTGTTCGGCAGTGTTCTCCGTAGAGCAGCTAGGATGAGGGGAGATTTAAATAATTTTTCAAAACTGTTAAAGATTTTGATAGGGTAGATCAGGAGAACTTGATTCCAACGTCCAGTGCATCAGTTTCCAGAGAAAACAAGTTTAAAATAATTGTTAAAAAAAAGAGAGGGAAGATGAGAAAAACTGTGTGCACGGGCAAAGATTTTACAAACTGCAATTTACTCCATGAAACTGTGATGCAAGCAGATTGTATGATAAACTTCAAAGGGAAATGGAAGAAATAAGTTGCAACGCGACGGGGTGAGATAATGGGATCGGGAATAGATGGACTGCTCTTTCATAGAGAACTTAAAGGCAATGTGGGACGAGTAGTCTCTTTTTGTGCTATACGATTCTATGATTCTAAGTAACTTAAAAATAAAACCCCACAGGATCAAGTAATGCAATTTGCAAGATACAGCGCCAAGTGTCGGCTTCTGCTGGTGAGACCGTTTCATTGCATTGCAAATATATATTATTCATTGAAGAAAATTTCATCATCTACCGGTACCGTCAGTTCTCTGGTGAGGCAATGAAATACCTGCTCCAAAAAAATCCTCAGTAGAGGGAGTGAACCCCACCGGAGAACGTATTTCTGCTTCTCTTGACACTGCCAAGAAAATCAGCGTTTTAAAAATCGCTGGCCTGCGGCTGACAGACTCCGCTATGTATCACTGCGCACTCAGTCTGCACCACAGTGACACACATCATAGGAAACCTCGTACAATAACCCTTATCACAACCAAAGATGGAAAACAACAAAGTACAGTTAGTGACAGACGGTAAAATAAGCCCTCTCCCAACTGGAGCCGTAGCTTACACCTGATCGAGTTTATATCAAGTCAATTAAAGTATATTATATTTATACTGAACGCTAGAAACTCTGGAACCCCCATCAATCTTTTCACAATGCATTTCCCACAATCCCATCCCCAGCTCCTAAACTATTTTTTAAATCCAGCCTCAAAGACGTTCTTTGATGTTCACCCCTTGATTTTGGAATGGCTTTCGCCAAAATTCAACAGATTTTTTTAACTGTTTGATCGATATTTGACGGTTTTTGATTGCACTAAAAGCTCACTTATAGGAACTATGTGCACCAAACAATTCTTTTGTTGTTTCTACCATTAAGCATTTAGCTTCGGTTTAAGGTGTTTCACAGCAGGAAACGTCCCAAAGCACTACACATGAAACAGTATAGAGTAAGTTAACTTTGTGATTAGAAGGAGAAAGACAATTTGGACAGAGTACGTTCCTACAAACATAAATGAAGTGAATGACCAATCTATAAAAAATATATAATAGAGCCTGTATGGAGCAAGGATTCATCCGCAGCATTTCGACATGCCAGGAATGGAACCCACGTCTCCCGTTTGCAAGTGATTTTCCAGTAATAAAGCACCAGGACTCCACATTTAGATACGCTACCAGCATTGCATGAGAGCGTCACCTTACACATACAAGGCCCAGTTCCGTAAAAGGGTCCTCTGTACACGATCTTCTGACGCAGAGAAGTACCCATCACTGCTGTTTTGACTGTTGCTTCCACATCAGTTATCATGCCCAATTCAAGACACAAACTTTTATCTCCCAAGCTCCGTTCAAACCATTTAGATGCCCACTTGGATAGATGGAGCTGAAGCTGATCAATTCGTTATTGTTGGTCCTGATGTGTAAGACATTCTCCCTCACCATTAAAACTGTATGGGAATTTACATCTGGCCTTTGTTTCTCATGAATAACGTGGTCTATCTGGCGATAGTTGCAGCGAACAGAGTCAGCGTTGAACCATCACAGATGGAAGTGTCTGTTATTGAAGGCCAGACTATCACCCTGAGCAGCAGCTTCTCTGCTGATTTCACCGATGTTTAGATATTCTGGTCCCATCAGTTTCCAGGGAAGTCTCATCTGAGGGAATCTCACACAGTGGCATGATTTTAACGGGGAAACTTTCGGTGCTGAATTTGCAACACAATGTTTCACTACTAATCTGGATACGAGGAGGGAGAGATCCACTGGAAATGTGCTCCCGGCGTCTCTACCTGACACGGCCACACATTGTGCCATTACACACTGTCAGACGACACCACTGTACCTAAACCTCCTTATGGGAGAGAAAGGGATTCATCTCAGCACCGACGTTAGTCTTGACAGTTGACCTATTTCACAGATTATGGCTTTGCTGCTGTATCTCTCGGTGGAAACATGTGACGCATTCCCACCACAAGCAAACAGTTATAGAATGGTTCATGTACTGAAAGAGTGCAAGAAATATTATGAACACTTGCATTTAATACAACGCCTTATCATGTATTCTGGACGCCCCAATGCGATTCACAGAATCTAGTGTAAAGCGAACTGACTGGCAATTGACTGATTGATACAGTCAATACACAACGCGTTATATCATGCGTCATGCTTTGAGTTGTCCCATTTTCATTGTATCTTTGATCCGTTGTCCACAGATTTCGGGCCATTTTTTTCATTAAAGATTATCTGTGCACTCTTAAGTGATATATTGTGTGGTCATTGATGTTTTGTTGTGAAAGATAATTTAATCGAGCAATGAATTTCATTCGTATCAATTAACAATTATAATAACGTCCACTAGGTTTCCATATTAATCTGTTGCACCTTCTGAGTCAGTTACTTATTTCGCAGTTTGAAGATAATTGGCAAAAGAAGCAGAGGGGTGAAGAACAGACTGTTTTTAAGCAATCGACGTGTTAAGGTTTAGAATGCGCATTGTGAAAGTGTGGTGCCAACAGATTCGACAGTAGCTATCAAAACTGAATTGGACTGCAACTTACTGGACTGGACTGTACTGAACTGGAAAAGAAGAATTGCATGGCGTGGGGGAAAGTTTCTCGAGTGGGACTGAATATTTAGCTCTTTCATTGAGTCGAAACAGTCACAATGGAGCGAATAGCCTCCTTCTGTTCTGCTATAATCGACTATCCTATAGTTCTATGGTTTGAGTCACAAAAGTATAATTGATTGCAAAGTGTTTCTGATCACGAAGACCTTCTGCACTTTACCAATTGGGCGACAGCACACGTTGTGACTGCTGGGGCTGGAGCCAATCGTCTCAAATATCCTACAAGTAATCAATGGGCATCTGCAGATAGATCTCAGACGATGGAGGGAATTGTGATCTGTGTGATTCTGGCTGTTTTTCTACCAGGTGATCAAGTAAGGCAAATAGCTAAACTTTAAGGCAATGTTCAAAATAGATTGCATGGCTTTTATTGGTGGAATATTGCAGATCAGCATACAGAGCGCTCACCTCGCAAGCGACAGATCAGTGTTCGATACCCCTCAGGGCGAAACATTGGGCTTCTTGAATTACTCCACTCGGAAATTTTGCGAACCTTTTGTCAGCCCATTGGTGGATCGTTAAATCAGGTGGAATAATTCTTCCAAGAAAAAAATAATAAAGTAGTCATTTAATCTATGCTGTTTGTGGGACACTGCTGTGCGCAATTGGTTGCCAGGTAGTTTTTTCACAAAATATACATTCAATTCACTTCACAGTATATTCTGCGATGTATTGTGAAACGTTAGAAGACGCCAAAATGTGCTATATGAAACGTAAGTTTTTTTTTCCATCTGTTCATTTTTAATTTATTTTACGCTTTTGTTTTAGGTCTGACCCGGGGAGATTCTCTAACTCAGTCGAAGGCTTCAGTGACTGAGACAGAAGGAGGGCAAGTGACTTTGGAAAGTAATTATGCTACATCGCTGAGCAGCTATTGTTTAGACTGGTACCGACAACTCCCAGAGAATAAACTCGAGTATATCCTGCAGAGTTGTACAGATTCATTCGAACATAAAGCGAGTTTTGCTAAAACTCGTTTCTCGGATGAGCTGCAGACGTCGAGAAAATCCAACAAATTAACCATCTCCCAGTTAGAGCTGTCTGACGCCGCTGTGTATTACTGTGCATTCAGAGCCACGGTGATGGAAACCAGTCACAGCCTCGTACAATAACTCTCCGAACTTTGTGATGTGGCGCTGAGGCGAGCAGTCTGTTTCCAGGAAGTCTGTCTCACAGGAACCACGTTCAAAATAAATCAATCTGTCTACTGAACGTTCACATAATTGTCTGTCACTACAAATACAGCACTTGCTGTGCAGATTGAAGATAATTGGCAACAGCACCAGATGGTACATAAGGAGACAATCTTGAAACCAGAGATATTTGACGATTTTGAATTCTCTCTCTGAAAATTTGGTGGAACCAGGTTCCATAACAGCTTTCCAAAGGGAAATAGACGGGTACTCACTCAGGAAAACAAAACTAAATACAGGGCTATTGAGAAAGAGTGGAGCAGTGGAATCGATTGCTTAGCTCTTTCACATCATCTTCCCGGTCAGATCTTAAAGACAAGCCAAAAATAGTAACAGCATTGAATATATTTAAAAATTAAATAATCCTTGGATTTCATACAGTCCTTATCACAACTTAGTGGTGTCTCAAAGTGCCTCACAGAATACACAGTCAAGCGAATCGACTGTATATTTTCCTGGCGAATTTCGACAGCCAATTACGCACAGCATTGTCCCACAAAAAAGCAAAGATTAAGTGACCAATTTTTTTATTTTTTTTATTTGAAGGAATTGTTACGCAGCAAAATCTTTGATGGCATAGATCAGAAACGATGGGCCGAATGGCCTCCTTCTCTTCTGTTATATTCCACGATCCTGTGGTTCTCTTTTTCCATTCAGATACAAATAATGCATTGGAAATTGGAATGTATTTCTCAACACATGCACGTTTCACACTTTACCTGTTCAACGACGTAAATGACAGCACACGTTACCACTGCCTGGGCTGGAGCTAATCACCTCAAATACCTCACAGGTAATCAATTGGCATCTGCAGTTAGAACTGAGACGATGGGAGGAATTATGATCCTGTTGGCCCTCGCTGATTTAATGATATTTAATCAAATAAGGCCAATCGCCAAAGTTTCGGGCAATGTTCAACATTGAGTGCACAGCTTTCATCAGTGGAGTCATGTAGCTCAGTGTTCAGAGCGCAAACACCGCAAGCGAGAGACCCAACTTGATTCCCTGTAGGGCAAAATATTGAGCAAGTTTCCTCACTCCACCCACAGCATAATGAACCTGATTGTTATTCTATCGACTAAAAAGGCGGTTCTCATTTCAGGTTCAATAATGCCTTCAAAAACAATTCATGATATATTGATCACGTAATCCATGACTTGTTTGTGAGACACTGGTTTGCGCAATTGGCTGCAGCGTTTCGAATGCAAAATGTATTCAACTCACTTTACAGTGTATTCTTTGAAGCTCTATGGGATGTCTGGAAGACGTCGTAAGGCGCCGTATAAAATGTCAGTATTAAATATTGATTAAATCTGTTTTTTACTTTAAACTTTTTTTCCCGGTCTGACCAGTGGAGATTGCATTACCCATACGGTGCCTTCAGTGACCAAGACAGAAGGGGGACAAGTGGCTTTGGACAGTAACTAATTTACATCGCTGAGTGGCTATTGATTCTTCTGGTACCGACTGAGCAAAGCTGCAAAGGTTACTCCAACCCTGAAGCCGATTTCGGTCAATCTCGTTTGATTCCCATGAACGAATTGAAAATTTCCGATTTCACATGAATTAAATTCATTTGCACAAACAGCATCTGACAATTTCCTCTCTTGCAGTTCAACAGCTGATCTTTCACTTTCAAAGACAAAAAGATCTGCTCCACCTGTGGACAACAGAAATATTGCAGACTGGAGAATGGCTTCATTATCTGATCGTAATGTTCTCAAAACCCGACATGATAGCAGGGCTGGGAAACTCAAAATTTAACTCTTTATTCCTCAAAGCAACACAAAGTTCTGGACAGATAAGGCACAAGAGTGGAACATGTTGCTTTATTTACCACAATTTTGCAAAGATGTATTTCATTCAAGATTGATTTCCGGATTCATAATTAATCAGAATATACTCCAAATATTTCTATTGTGTACACATCTATGGATAAACAATGGAATTTCTATTATCAGCTTTGAAAAAGATTGCTTACTGATTGACGCAAGAGTAGTACTGAAAGGGAATAAAGTGAATCTGTGTCAGTCTGTCTCAGGAGCTCAGTAGCACTCTCGTTTTTTATTCAGAAATTTCTGGGATGTTGCTTCACATTGGGAATAGTTAAGTGACATTGGGACATTTAACATCCATCTGAACAGTCAGCCAGATCTGAGTTGAACGATTCATGCAAAGGTCCGCACCTCCAACGATGTAACACAGCCCCATCACTGCATTAGAAATCTACTTAAGGCAATGTGATTCCATGTCCCAATATGGGCTTGAACCAACAAACTGCTGACCCAGAGGTGAGATTGATTCCACTGAGTAAGGCTGGGACATGTCCTCTGGAAATTTCTGTTATCCATCACGTCCAGGATTTTTCTTAGATTCATGATTTCCTTTTAACACATCCCATCAGTTAATAATACACAAAGTCTGAACCTATTTACGTGTGACTGACAGACAGGATTTATTTATCCAGTTTTCTCAAACAAAACGTTTGAATCAAGAATCATTGAAACAAAGTCAATCTGCATAATAAGGTGTACAGATCCTTTCAACAATGTATTCAAATATGTAATGTATTGTGCTACAATGGTGAGGAATGGTACTATATACTTCAGTTGGATTTGCGAATGACTGTGTCAGTGTATCTACTGGAAGCATGAAACTATTGAATGTTTTGGTTGTTGGTAATTTGTAAGACTATTGATCTGCATTAATTTCAGTGAGTCTATGAATCTGTATACAAACAGGAACCCGATAATCCACTTTCATGACTGATTAACTCTGCATGAGTATCAAATTGACACATGTGTATGTGATACTGTTGTGTGTGTGAAAATGTTTATGAGTTTTTCTCATGTTTGGGGCTATTTATACCTTCAAGAAATGTTCTTATAAAAAATAATAATGTGGTCACTCAATCAACAAATGTTTGTGTGATGATGCTATCCGAATTGTGGTGCCACATGTACCCAAAATAATGTGCAATCAATCCGTTTTAAAGTATATTCTGTGAAGCACTATGAGATGTCCCGAAGACGTGATAATGCACTGAATCAAACGCAATAATTATTATTAGAATAGCTAGATCAGGCCTGTTATACAGTGACAACGCCTATGTTACAGAGACCAGGCCTGTTCTACAGAACCAGGCCCTGTGATATGGAGAGATTGCCTGCTAAAAGAGACGCGGCCTTCGAAACACAAACAGGCCCGATAAACACAAACCAATCTTGATTTACAGATAACCTGCTCTGCAGAGACGAGACATGTTATACAGAGACTAGGCCTGTTATACAGAGACCAAGTCTGTTATACAGAGTCCATAGCTGCTGTGCAGAGACCAGGCCTGTTATACATAGACCAGCCCTGTGATGCAGAGACTAGGCATGTTATATAGATGACCAGGCCTGCTATAGATTAACCATGCCTGGCAGGCAGAAAGCAGGCCTGCTAAACATTGACTCGACATGTGATGCAGATTCTAGGAAAGTTATATATGGAAGACGTCTGTTTTACAGGGATGGGACAATTGATACAGAGACCAGATTTGATATGCTGAGGTTAGGCCTGTTGTAGAGTGACCAGGCCTGTTATGCAGAGAACAAGCCTGTTATACAGAAGCCAGGCCTATTATACTGAAACATGCCTTTTATACAGAGACTAGGCCTGCTAAACCGTGACTAGGCCTGTTATCAGAAACGAGGTCTGTTATACAGATAACAAGCCTTCTAAAATGTGACCAGTCCTTTAAAAAACTAACCAGGTTTGTTATGCAGAGAACAGAATTTATTTTACAGCAACCAGGCTGATTATACAGAGACCAAGCCTACTATCAGAGACTAGGCCTTTTACACATGCACCAGGCAAATTATACACAGAACAGAACCAAACACAATACCTGCAGATGCCGGAAACTGAAACAGAAACAGAGAGAGCTCCTTTCAGAGATCTGACCTGTTATACAGATACCGGATATGTTACAATGAGCACAGACCTGATATACAGAGAACTCTCTCTGATTTTGTACATGGAGACCTGACCTGTTTCAGGCATAACCAAAACCAATTGTACAATAGCAATCTCTTTTTGGTAAATATTCATGTGAATAAACTGTCAGATATGGTTAACTGCTGACAATCATTCAGTCAGAACAGCAGTTGGAGTTCAACGGTGGAGCTGACGAAGGCAGTTGTGTGTCATTAGTATTGTGGAGGTGCACCTCATGTCTGTGAAATATATTGCTCAGTGGGAAATTTTAGATAGTGAAGAGGAAAGGGCCTCGGATGAATTTCTGAAGAGCACCACTCGTGTATGTTTGCAATCAGCAGAAGGAGCCATTTCAAATGCCTAAAAAGTACAACTAGAATACGTAAGAGATAAACTAGGATTGGACAGAATCTTGAAGGTGGAGCAGAGAGCTGCTGCTTCTAATAATAATAATCCCTGCATTTGATACAGTGCTTTTCACGTCGGGAGGCCATCCCAAAGCGCTTCACAGAAAACACTGTAAAGTGAATTGACTGTATATTTTGTGGGCGAACGCAGCAATCAATTGCGCACAGCAATGTCACACAGACAGTCGTCGATTGAAAATGATCAATTTATTATTGTTTTGGGTTTTCGAGGGATTATTATTAGGCTCTGTGTGGAGTAAGGAAACTTGCCCAAGGTTTCGCCCTGACCTGCCTGGAATTGAACTCAGGTCTCTCGCTTGCAAAGCGAGTGCTCTAACCACTGAGCTACAGGACTCCACTATGCAGAGAACAGAACATTTTTACAGCAACCAGCATTATTATGCAGAGACCAGGCCTACTATCAGAGACGAGGCCTTTTACACATGCACCAGGCAAGTTATACAGAGACGAGAACCAAACACAATACCTGCAGATGCTGGAACCTGAAAAGAAATAGAGATAGAGATAGAGCTGCAATAAGAGGTCAGGCCTTTTATATAGAAGCCTGGAATTGAATCCTTCTGTGGCCAACCGAGATATTGCAGGCTGCAGAATAGCTTCCGTATCTGATTGTTATGTTCTCAAAAGCCGTCAAGGCAGCAGTGCTGGGGATTGTCTTTCTTTCTGCATTGAATAGCATCATTTAAGATGGTCACAATATCAGCACAGAGTGCCTCAGAGTGCTGGACGGGATATAATGTGAAGTGTTCTTTTTCCAATCATGTTTTGTGCAGCAATGTACCAAACACAGCAGTGTTGCAGTGTATTCCGTGAAGCGGTTTCAGATGTCTAGAAGACGTGAAAGACGCTACATCAAATGCCAGGATTACTATTATTATTAACATCACACAACATATGCTCAGAGGGCATCTCAAATAAGCATATGTTCGGAACTCAGAAATTCCGACAAAGCAGCTCTTCCCCATCTCTGCAGCTGGGTGACCGTCGAGGGAATAACAGTTTCCAGTCGTACATATACACCATGTTAAGCCATTCGGACATTATGGCATTTGACCATTTCCAACATTGTGTTTGCACTTCAACCCAAAATATTTTAAATCAGAGGCATAAAGGAGCGTCACTTGCAGAGCCAGGATGAAAGTGTCAATTAATAAAGATATTCACTTTAAATTTGAATGGAACTTATTGCTGGTATGGACAAATGAAGGCAAACTATTTTTGTCTATTAGTGTAAATCATTTTACAAAGGTCACTTGCAGAGTGGGGAGGCAAATGGTCACTGGGATGTGATACCAGAGAGTGGGGGCAGATAGCCTGAAGGCCCAATGGCGTGATGTGCAGTGCAGGGCAGGGGACATTGAAAAGGCGAAGGGAAGAATCGGATCAGTTCATAGGGTGTAAGGAGTTTGGGCAGTTTAGCAGTGTAGCTCAGTGGTTAGAGCACTCTCTTTGCAAGCGAGAGACCTGAGTTCAATTCCAGGAAGGGCGATACCTTGGGCAAGTTTCCTTACACCACACAGAGCCTAATAATAAACCCTCCAAAACCAAAAACAATAATAAATTGGTCATTTTCAATCAACGACTGTTTGTGGGACCGTGCTGTGCTCAATTAGCAGCCCCGATCACCCCCAAATATACAGTCAATTCACTTTACAGTGTTTCCTGTGAAGCGCTTTGCGACGTCCTCCAATGTGAAAAGCACTATATCAAATGCAAGGATTATTATTATTATTACCAGCTGATCTGTCATATTGAAGTGCGGAAATATCTGCTCCCCTGTGGCCACCCGAGGTACTGCAGAGAGGAGACAGGCTTTCTTCTCTGATTGTAATGTTGTCAAAAGCCGACAAGATAGCAGGGCTGCGGATCTCTTAAGTTAACTCTTTATTACTCGAAGCAAACGAAAGTTCTGGGCAGGTAAAGCACAACAGTACAAACATCGTGCTTTATTTAGGAAATTTTTCTAAAAATTTACAGTATATTCTACATGATTTGCAGTATACTCTGTGAAGCACATTGTGATGTCCCGAAGACGTAATCATGTGCTACATCAAATCCAATGAACATTATGATAATAGGTGGACCAGGCCTGTTTTACAGTGACTTTGATTGTTATTCAGAGACCATTGACTTTCACTTGGAGTTCGAATTCGAGTTATTGTCTGTACGGACAAATGAAGGCAAGAAATATTTTGGCGAATAGTGTAAACCAATTGACAACGATCAGGGTAATGTATACAATGATATGGGGGTGAGCATCACTGCTTACTAGTTGTTTTTCGTGTGGTTCGGTTTAAATGTTAGTACATCCCAGTCTAAAGAGGGAAGATTACAATAAAAAGTCATTTTAATTGTAACTAGTATCGAGGGCCATGTGAGAACAATGTTAAACCAAATTAAGCAAATATTATAACCATTTGAATTAGTGTTAATTCGCCACTGACAGGTAGAATAGGCCTAATATGTGTTATCAAATATTTGTTCAGATGTGTTAGCTCTGGAGGGTAGACATGGGTGGATGTGAACCCGACACACATGTGAGCACGTTGTCGCCTGAGTTTTAAATCTACAAAGCTTTGATCTACAGTGTTTCAGAGGCCTGTAATTATAGCACAGCAACTCTCGTAAATGTTCTATTTGCGCTACATATTTTGTTCTTTGCTGCTACATTATTTGCATTATTTGACATATTTGAAGTTGTAATAATAGTGGATTAAACTCGCTCCAATGTGTTAATTTGGCCGCTGTTTACTTCAACCACGCATCCAGGTCCAGCTGCAAAGCACCAGAAATGTTGTGGTGTAGACCGTGTCGACAAAAATAATTTCTATCTCTTTCTATGATCTGCCTCTGCAGCTTCCGCTCCAGTAGTCCTCGTCCCGCAAACTCCTACACCTTCACACCCATCCACCAAAAATGATATCCCCCCAACCCGCCATCCCCGTCTCTTTCTCTCTCACATACACACACACACACACACACACACACACTAACACAGTGGACTTAAAGCAGGTTACAATGTGTTCGGACATCAGACATACATTAATTAGAACGGAATTTATTTCAAGCTCCACATCCAGAACCTTCAGCAAAGCATCAGAAACTGCAGGGCGCAGCCTGTGCCAAGCCAAAATAAATTTATGTTAACTCTCCTGATAATCTGTCGCTTGAGCTTTCGCAGTCAGTCCCACACTTTTTTCTCTATATGTCTCTCTCGCACAAACACACATACACACAAACACACATACTTGTCTCAAGCAGAAAACCAGCAGCAGCTCAGATGTAATCTGACAGCAGTTGCAAATGTAACTCTTTCAAACCCAAAAGGCACCACAGAACTTTAGGATTTTATAGCTCAGATTAAATTCATTTGGAATACCTGTGATCAAATGATTGTAACATTTGCTCACATGAGTGGGTTCTGGCGGACAGATATGTCGGCTGTGGACGCAACTCAGATGTCCGGGAAATTGGGCCTCTGAGCTTTAAATTTCACAGTGATTTGATCTCCAGTGTTTGCGATGCCTGCAGTTATAGCACAGAAACGCTCGGGAAATTTATTTTCTGCTCATAACGTTAGTATTATTAATAGTGGATATGGATGAATACCCCCCACCCCCCACCCCGATCTCTTTCTCTCTCACACACACATGCAAACACAGTTGATTTCAAGCAGGAAACACTCAGCCGGATGAGATGTTATCGGATATCAGTTGCCATAGTCACTCTTTACTTCTCAGAGAGGGATCACTGTGTGTTGAGCGTTTGCAAAACAGAAGGGAGACATTTTTTGGACGTGTCTTTGAATTTAAAACGTGTTTAGTCCATTTCACCAGCCTTTCCCTGTACCACTGGATATTAGTTCTGCTTCACAAAGGAGAGACAACATTAAAGTGAGTTTATTTCAGAGAGTGGGAAATGAACTATATAAAATATTAAACTGCATTCTCCCTGAAACAGGCAACCACACAGCAGCAGAGACATTGAAGCTCAGAGCCTCAGGAGGCCACGGTTACTCAGGGCAGAGCACAGACATTAGGGCTCAGAGCATCAGGAGGCCATGGGTACCCAGGGCAGTGCAGAGACATTGGAGCTCAGAACCTCAGGAGGACACGGGTACCCAGGGCAGGACACAGGTATTGGAGCTCAGAGCCTCAAGAGGCCACGTGTACCAAGGGCAGGGCACAGACATTGGAGCTCAGAGCCTCAGGCGGCCACGAGTACCCAGGGAACAGCACAGACATTGGAGTTCAGAGCCTCACGTGGCCACGAGTACCCAGGGAACAGCACAGACATTCGAGTTCAGAGCCTCAGGAGGCCACGGGTACCCAGGGCTGGGCACATAGATTGGAGTTCAGAGCGTCAAGAGGCCACGGGTAACCAGGGCACAGCACAGACATTGGAGCTCAGAGCCTCAGGAGGGCACGGATACCCAGGGCACAGCACAGACATTAGAGCTCAGAGCCTCAGGAAGTCACGTACCCAGTGCACAGCACAGACATTAGAGCTCAGAGCCTCAGGAAGTCACGTACCCAGGGCACAGCACAGATATTGGAGATCAGAGCCTCAGGAGGCCACGGATGCACAGGGCAGGGCACAGACATTTTGTCTCAGAGCCTCGGGAGGCCACGGATACCCAGTGCAGAACATAGAAATTGGAGCTCAGAAACTGTGGAGTTGAAGGACAATCAATAACAAAAACTTAGATTTGTGTAGCGCCGTTCAAGCCAGACGGCGTCTCAGAGCGCTTCGCAATAAATATTACCGAGGCGGAGCGAGGGTGTGGAGGAAGGAGGTGAGCAAAGGCGCGGCCCTGAATGTAGGAAGAGAGGTGGGAGGCTGAGGGGTACGAACATGCAGTGCTAGTGGGTGACAAGACGCAGGAGGATGAGGCTGCCAGGCGGACATATTTATTAAAGTTGAAAAGAAGTCCATGACCTCCTCGCACTTGGCGTTCGATATGAAGATTGTGGAGGCCTGAGGGAGCGAGCGGAGGAGGTAATGGGTAGTGGAAAAACAGGCCTTTAGAATAGTTTTTTTGTCTCCAGGATGATGTTGGAGAAGAAGGCCGTTTTCGCACGCGTCAAAGAAAGTCTGTAGCTGTGGAGATGCTCGAGCCACAGTTGGTGGTGACCTGTCAGGCCAGTTTTTGCCATCTGCGCTCGAGCAGCCGGGATTGGACAACCCAACATCACTGCCCTCTAATCCACATCATTACCCTCTACCCCATATCATTGTCCTCTACTCCACATCACTGCCCTCTAATCCACATCATTACCCTCTACCCCATATCATTGCCCTCTGCTACACATCATTACACTCTACCCCACATCATTACACTATAATCCATATCACTGTCCTCTACCCCACATCTCTACACTCTACCCCACATAACTGCCCTCTAATCCACAGCACTACTCTCTAACCCACATCACTGCCCTCTACCTCACACCTCTTCTGTGATCCAGGCTGTATTTCGTCAGAATCACACCGAATTTCAGGTCACGAACCTGCTAATTCTTCTGCAACTATTGTGGTCAGGGACAGACAGATGTAAGTGGTTTGTGTGTTCTGCACTTGAAAACAGTGACAAACAACTGGGCGGTTACATGACCATTTGATATTTATTGAAGAATATTTGATTTTAACTCACCATTTACAATCTGTTTGTAAATTAGATAAACAGTCAAGAGCAGATATCACTCTTGTGACACATGCTGGGTGCTGCCATAACATCAATTCTCTTTTGTTTGCTCATGTACTTTTACCATCATTCCCAAAACTAATACTCGCCGTGGTTTACAGAATAAACATAGAACTTTCTGGTTCCAATACAAGTTTCATCTGAAACTGGATCTATTTTTAACCAACTGACCAATGACTCATTTTAGGAAATAAAATAACATGATTAATATAATTCAACAAAAATAACTAAACAAATATGTGCAGATATCTAATAATTTTTTCACAATCAATGTTTTAAAGTGACGAGAAAATAAAAAAAATTCGTAAGCGCAGTTGCAGTCTAGAATTGTAAGCATAAAAGTAAATTCAAAACAAACTAGAAAAGGATAAAAAAATACAACCATTTTCTTTGTAATATGATAACACTAGCGAAGGCGTCAGTTTACTGCAATTTTTTAAACATGCATTATATTCACCCTGAAATGCAAACAAATCATTCTGAAAATCACAGAAGAATGTTTTACACAGAACACACATGGAAACTCGCTATCGCAGAATGATGTGACACGGGTTCATGTTATTTGCGTTGGTAAGTTGCTGGAACGTGTATATTCATTTTATCCACTGGTTTTCTATCTAATGGTAATCAGTAATTATTGGTGATGAAATTTCGGTTGAATGGCTCTGTAAAATAGACAATGAAAGATATTATTTGAAGGAAATAAGTTTGTTCTCATCAATAACATAATATTGATCCATTTATAACATCCTAAAGTACAGCACGTTGGCAATGACAATCTCTGGGGCTGTTACTTGGGTTTCACTCACCGGCTGCTGTTTGAGAGACTGTTTCCAACTGTTTTAGTTAATGTTTCTGTCATTTGATACGACATTTATTAAGGAAGAAGGACGTTTTACGCTCAAGTAGCAGAAGGTGAAATCAGCTTTTGATTCATTAAAATAAAATAAAAGTTCTGCGAGTAAAGTAAAGGAGCAATAATCTCGGAGTCAAATAAAGGAAAAAGTTCCAACAGTTTAGAATAGTAAAGATAAATTAACGTTTTAGTCGCATCTAACCATGGATCACATCACAGTGAAGTTGCTGACAAGAAGTTTTTAATCTTAGTTCATCATCAATTGGCGTGAATACATATGTGACGGCTGCACATGATCACTGCCATTCTGGCTAATATCAGCTTCAAGTCAGGATTGTGAATGATTAAAATCACTGACCGGTGTTGGTCAAGTTGTATAACCATTACAATCACCTGTAACTGTGACTACTAGTACACATGTCACCACGACGATCATATCAATCATTGGCGGCTTTCTGTGATGTAAGTAATGCTGTAAATCATGAAGACCCAAACTCACCTGTTTGATGGGGATGTTGCGATCAGACGGTGCAGAGCTCAGGATATTCCCTTTGATTCCCGACGGGAAGTTGTCTGTACTTCTCGGTGTTATTCTCACAGTCAATATCATCATAATCATAACCACACTGACTGGTGTCAACAGGAAACAGCGGGTCACTGTCTGTGTGATGTCCACCCTCTGCAGAGAGAGCCATCATTTATTAGTAATTACATTCAGAAAGGTGTCACTGTGTGTCTGTAATTGTGTTTCTGCGTATGCATTTGTGTGTCTGTATATACATGTGTCTAATTGTCTATGTGTGTTGTCTGTGTGTTTGCCTGTGTGTGCCTATCTGTCTGTGAGTGTCTGTGTGTTGTGTGTCACGGTGTGTGTCTGTTTGTGTGCGCCTGTGTCTGTCTATGATCGTGTATGTGCTGCGTTTGTGTCTGTGTGTAGATAGGTATGTTGTGTTTGTCTGTGAGTCTCTGCGTGTGTATCTGTGTGTTTGTGTGTGAGTGAAAAATACCGATTGCGGAGATAACCATCTTGGATTTCTGAATGTTTGTCTTACCTCCATCAGTAAGATCAGAATTTTTAAAAACTTGAAAGGATGGGCATTCAAGATGGAATTCCCCCTCACTTGTTAAATTTTAACTGGACTATAAATTTTTAAACATGCGTTTCAATAATTGCTGATAGTGCTGGAAACTATTATTTCCTTCATTGCATCTTGGTTGTTATTAACAAGACGTCGAAACAAGGAAATCTACGATAATCGATAAGTCACAGCACCATTTTATATGTGCAGTTATTGACACAACAGAGAGCACCATTCTGTATGTGCAATTATTGGCGTTAGAAAGCGCCTCGGAGATGAATTCATCAAACCCTGAAATATCCATTTCAGATTGCACATCGACCACTAGTTATTCGGATTTAACATATCACAAGAAGGCCAAATATCTCCAGCTGCCCTATTACCAATCCCATGGTGCAAACACGTACCAACTCGCCTAAACAAACAGTCACGACACATTGAAGCCGATCCGAGACGTACTAACTTGAAAGGCACTGCACAATTGTCATCCTTGTTGTCCTTATGCCATTACATTTCTGCATGGAATGGAAGATTGATGATAATTGCGACTGTGATAATGATTTTCCCTCCCCGATGTGTTGCTGATTGAATATCTCCCGCAGTAATTTAAGATATGACAGTTAGGCTCTTACCCTGACAGAGGGAGGCTTCCTGGACAATGTGAATGGTCAGTGTCGGAACATCAGGGTGTGTGTCAGTGACCAGGAGGAGGCCCCGGTCCGGTATCTGGAAGTTTCCGCCCTCAGCGTCGTCGTAATCTTCCTGAAGATGATCTGTTAACAGGGAGTCAGTCTTACGCACTCAAACATTCAGATAGGAAAAGGAAGCAGATATCATAATATTGTACAGCACAGAAGGAGGCCATTCAGTCCATCTATTGAAAGAGCGACCCAAATTACTCCAACTCTTCCGCGCTATCACCAGAGCCCTGCAAATTTGTCTTCCCCAAATGTCTATCCATATCCACACAAATTTGGACACAGTGGTGCTCAATGTATCCTATGCCTGAACTACTGAAAAAATCCTGAATTTCTTTTTGGATACTTTATCTGATATTGAAGCTTGATTTACTGTGAAAACTGGATAAATTGAGAGCTCTTTGGCCTCTGGGACGGAAGGTTCTGATTGTAATCCACTCGGGGACTAAGAACACACTCTGGAAAACACTCCACGGCTGTGCAGTGCATTGAGCTCCGTTTGGATGTTCAGCTGGATTTCAAATATTGCAAATCTAAAAGGGAAAGAGTTCTTTTACTGGAGGGTTGCCCCACATTCCTCCTGATTACTGTACATATTTTGCGCACAAATTGCAGTTCATCAATAGATAACCAATCACTATAAATCACGGTAAACCTATGTGAAGTCCTTTGCAATGTTTCGTCGATTTGATCAGAGGCTGTATCACATACAATAATTATTTCGCACACTCACCATCGCCATTCGGAAGAAACACCTCAGCGTTTCCTTGTTCTGCATCAGATCCATTCACACTCTCCCCAGTGTAGTACTCCAGTTTACTGATAGAATCGTTGGACCCTGAAACTGAGCAAATAATGTCATTACTGTCCAGTTACGGAGTTTCTTAGAGTCTAATTCTATACCTATATCAATAAAGAAAGATGCCAAAACATTAAAAAAAAATCGAGAATCGTGGATCATTTTTCATGAATGAATATATGGTCAACCGCTCAACAATATCATGTTGGTCATAATTGGTTAAATATTATCAACATGATCTTTTGAACACTGCTTCTTTTCGGGCTACAAATTACACATTTGACAATATGGTATTATTTTACATATTCGCTGGACTACAGACCGACAATACGCATCGCTTATATTAAATTCGGCAGCATTCATTTTGGTGAGTTAATGAAGCCCAATATCTCATCGTTATTTTGTTTTATAATAAATTAACTGATTTAACTATGTTCAATTGGTAAATGCAGAAATCATCGGTGATAATATTTGAAAATTGAAAGACCGAAGAAATTGAAGTATTGAGTAGGTTTAATCTATGTCAAGTGGGTAAATTGATATAAGGCAACAAAATGTGGCTTTTTCAGTTTTCTGAATAAAAGCCTGAAATCCTATCCACAGCGCTTTTCAATCATTGCATTTATCGCCAATCGGGATACTGATGTTGATGCTTATTTGTACAATGATGCGGATACAAAAAACATGACTGTGAAGTATGTACCAGTGGAGTCAGCCTCAAAGTTTCTTCTTCTGATCGGCCGATCTTCAATTTCTTCATAAATTGCTTGATACAAACGAACAGACTGATATTTTTCCTCTGTTGGAAGTTGACATGTACAGAAATTAAAATATTAACCTGAAATTGCACAGTGGAGTTTGAAATTGATGTGTAAATATTTGGAACATGTTACGTTAGTATTATTATTTGAAAATATCAATATATCATCGTCACTATTGCCTCGTTATTCATCAGTGGACTTGTTTTTGTAAGTGTTTGTTTCAATTGGTAAATATGACCGTGCATTTGTCCTTAGGTACCTGCAAATATCTACTTAGCTCTGTGTGTTGGTGTGTTAATACAACGGTGTATTTGTGATACTTTCGTTATCTACGTTTTTGTGTCAGTTTAACTACTTTTTTTTTGTATCCATTACGAAAAATATGTTGCTGCGCTCAGTTTACCTTGAGGCCTAATTGTGTCTGGTGGTTTTTTTTCTGCATCTGTGTTTGTGCTTGAGCTACGAATTTGAACGTTTTTGACTTTAATTTTAGTTTGTGCAACTTTACAGATACGTGCAATGAAATCGAGATGGTAAAAATAGGTAAGAGTATTAAATTAACAAAAGAGACAGGTGCATCAACGGGATTTTATCTGAATTGATAGAGAAACTCCAGGCAGTGCTGTGAGATCAGAGTCCAGTCTCACCTGTTCCTGAAGAATTACTGTCCATCTGTACAATCAGTGCAAACAGTACCACTGCTAACAGGATTCCCAGGACGATGCAGACCACGAAAGGTACGTTGATGAACTGGACTTTGCAAGTCAAGGACATAACATTTGTTATTTGTTATTTTCAACAACATGTGGTCGTCACACTTTCGAAACTATAAAGAAAAATGCTTCACACTAAACTGAACGTTATCTGAAGCAAATTATTGCACAGTGATATGATATGTTCCAGAGTGTATTCAGAATAATGCCCAAACTATCTGAAAAATTGTCCTGATGCAGCTCTTTTCCTCAAGTTAAACGTCTGTTAATTTCTAAAATGTAGTTAAACAGTCTGTTCATTTCTCAAGTGTTGAATTCTGAAAGGTTAGTTGACAAATATACTGGTTTAGATATATTAATTTTATTACGAATGAATGGCAATACCTGGTGGTAATATCTAGGAAAGCTAAGCAATGCATTAGCAAAAAGTCAAATCATTATGTTATTTACCGAAGGATGCGGTTGGGATTGGCGGTCTTGGAGATTTACCTGCAACACATCGCAAACACCATAAATCGAGTAACCATTCAATTTCTGGCTTCAAATGAAGTCAGAATTAATCTGCTTTTGTTGAGAAAAATGTAAAAAACCTCAAGTTTGTCGATGAACATTGAGAGATCGGATCCCTACCGGAGCAAACCACACCGGCGTCTTCTTTGTGAACGCAGTCGCTGTGTCCCGCGGATGAAGAGACACAATCCCACAGAAAGGATTCGCTTCCTCTGCAGTGAAGCTCGTCCAGCCATATCTGACCAGCGCCTTGTCCGAACCCCGCCTGTCCCACAGCCCGCACGGCCGGGCCGCAGTCCAGCTGTCCGCACACCACACTGGCCTCTCGGATATCCCAGGAGTCGTCACACACCGTCCCCCACGTGTTATTGCTCAGTATCTCAACTCTCCCCGAGCAAATGCTGCTTCCTCCAACCAACCGCAACTCCTGTCCTGATCACACAATATTCATAACACCACTGTCAATTACTCACACACTAAAATACGCATTGATCCACATTACTATCAACTGTATAAATACAGTTTATAGTAATAACTATTATTTATGGTGTTATTTATGGCATCAGATTAAGTATTCCATATCAATAAGCCTTCACAAACGATAGTAATAATAATAATTTGACGACTGTTTTGGGGACATTGCTGCGCGAATTTCGCTGAAAACAAATGTATATGTATATATATATATTCCTCATTTCAATCCATGACTGTTTGTGAGATATTGAAGTGTACTATTCACTGCCGCTTTTCGCTCTCAAATATACAGTCATTTACTTTCCAGTATATTCTGTGAAGCGCTTTTCCTTGTCTAGAAGACGTGAAAAGTGCAAGGATTATTATTATTATTATTATTATGAAGTCGATGCACCTTAATTTAGGTACTGTGAAGCGCATTTCTAAATACTCCTGATCTGAATGTTTTGATGTCATATACAGGTTCTACCTGTATTGATTTATTTTTCATTCAGTACCTGATAAATAATGCTGATCAGGTGAGCTTCCAGGGCACTGTTTCGCACCATCCGTTTTTTTCGGAGATTTCTCTGCATGAAATATATCTTTAGAGTTAAATTGTTTCAAATATAAACACATTAAATATTAACTCCGAAATGTGCATTTAGGAGCATGCTGTTACCTGAACAAATTACACCCACATCTTCCCGATGATCACAGTTATGTTCACCCCAAGGTGGCGAGGAACACTGCCACAGAAAGGATTCATTTGAGTTACACGCTATGTCATCCAACCAAATAGGTCCAGATCCTTCTCAAAATTTACCACGATAATCAACATCCAGAGCTCGGCCACAATCTAACTGTTTGCAGATCACCTCAGCAGCCTCGAGTCCCATCAATTCAATTCCCATGAAGTCCGAGCAGACTGTGCCCTAGGTCTCATTGTAAAACACTTCCACTCTCCCCTCACAGGAGTGTTGTCCATTCACCAGCCGCAGCATCTTGTGCTCTGTGGACCAATGTTGACTTTTATCGTTAATATTTTAGAGACAAGTGACCTGAGGTGATCCTCACTTTTTCAGACTCCGCCACTGTAAAGCATTCCAGGACGATATCACATGTGATGACGCGATATAGTGGTAAATATTTGTTGTGGCTCTACACATTTTATTTCGTGTGGAGCAGCGTTTTTTGCATAAAATGTATCATTTATGCTGGAACAAGTTAGTATAATTTGTCACATTATAATAGTCCTTTACAATATTATCAATTGATAATAATCCTTATATCTGAGAACAAAAAGCGATGGAGTTGATACCTCTCAACCGCACCATAGCCAATACACTTTTTGCAGGGATTTTTTNCTGTGGTGAGGGAATATGTAGTCATATTCTGCAATGCAATCTCCCAGAATCAAATCGCCATGTATGTTCTGGAGGATTATTGGCCAATATATAAGGATGATTTCTATTATGACCTGAACAAGTAGTGACAGCATCGAGAGGATTTCCTCCTGTATGAAATTGTTAGCCTTTACCTTGATTACCCTATGTGGGCGTGAACCCCACTAACATCTGACTCATCGGTTAGAGCGCTGATAACAGAATCAGACAGATATGCTATCAGTAGAGTGTGATGGTGAAACACAAAGTGTTGTCATCTCTTACCTGAACACACAATGCTCACATCTTCTTTATGACCACAGTCATGCTGCCCCCATGGAGACGAGGCACATTCCCAGAGAGCTGATTCCTTTCCTGAGCATCTCACCTCATCCAACCAAACTTGACCTGAGGCGCTCCCACAAGGGGCAGCAAATATTGCATCAACTGCAGATCCACATCCGAGCTGTTTACACACAACATCCGCCTCAAGTGATCCCCAGGAGTCATCGCACACCGTCCCCCAGGTTGCATTGTAGTAAATCTCCACTCTCCCAGCACACGAACTCCCACCGTCCATCAGTCTAATGTGAGTATCCTCTGTTGAACATGAACAAAATTTACTTCAATGGAAAGCATGCATGATTCTGATCTGAACAACTTCTGTTGGTTATGATCAAAGTTTATTTCAAGATGTAACATGCAGCATTTTACAGAGCATAATTTAATGATCAAATGAGTGAAGGAAAGATGAGCTGAGTAGCTGATAACGCAGCAAATTATCAGTCAACTGCAAAATCTTCTTCATTCAAGTACAACGTGGCTCTACCATCGCACATTGCACACAAACAACCTCAGAATAGAAAATATTCAAATGCGAATTACAGTTAAATAACTGCAATAGTAACCCCTTGTGTTTGATATAACAGCTTAACACATGTTCCAAACGTCTCAAAAGGCTTTAAGGTATATAATGTAATGAGGTTTGCATGCATTTTCTGTGAACGAAAGGCGGCAACAAATTGCACACAACGGTGCTCCACAGAGAGTCGCGTATTGAGCGATCAATTGATTATTATATTGCTTACTTATTTTATTCAAATCTAGCGGTGACATTTAAAATATTGATAATCATTCACTCACTTGAACACTGAACTCCAACATCACTCATGTTCTCAGTTGATTGGTTTCGCCTGGACGGTTTGCACTTCAAAAGATTTGTCTCATTTCCTTGACACTGAACATCCTTCAGCCATGGGGACCATTCACCTTCTCTGTACACTGGGGAGCTATAGGCTCTTATGGCAGGACCACAGCCCAGCTGTCTGCAAACCATATTCGCATCATTTAAATCCCAGAACTGATCCCGCACTCTCCTGCAGTCTCCAAGGCGGTAAACCTCCACTGTTCCAGAGCAGGAACTGCCATCATCCACCAGCCTGAGCTGCTTGTGATCTGTTTCAAAGTTAAGGAAAACTACACGTTTCCAATTGGGAAAACTGATCGTTTGCGTTTTAGTATTCTCAGCAGCTTGAAATGAAAAGTTATTCAATCTGTTGAGTGTAAGTGAAATTTCATTATTTATTGCCGGCCATTTTCTTGGCACAGCACATTAACCACAACACATGTGGAATCATTCAATGATATGCGGCGTTTCTACATCATTGGATGAACAGAAACTCCCAAAAGGAAGGAATGTTGTAAGATATTTCACAAAGCGATGTTGAAATTTACATGGATTTTTATTATTTATCACTAAAGTGCACTCACCCGAACAAAGAACTCCCACATCCCGGCTGGTCCTGGAGGATGAAGCCACTGTGGAATATGGGCAGTTCCAGATGTGTGTCTCGGTTCCCGCACACTGAACATTATTGATCCACACAGGTCCAGTGCCTTCCCCGTACTGGGAAGAGTTGTAGACTGAAATAGCAGAGCCAAAGTTCAGCTGTCGGCAGATGACATCGGCATTTGATATATTCCAGGAATCGTCCAGCAATCTGCCCCAGGTGCCGTCATGATAAATCTCCACTCGCCCATCACAGCGGCTCCCACCGTTCTCTAACCGTAAATGCCACTGTTTACCTGCAACGATTTCAATCAATACATTCCCAATCAAAACGTGTGAGAGCTGAGATGAAGATAAACATAGCTTTATCGAATTACAAACTGACAGTTCCAAAGTTACAATGTACCTGATAGTGTCCTACAAAGCTCTATGATAATGCAGAAAATATAACTATTCGTAGACTGCCATATTACCAATGACTAAATTTACACATATGTATAGCCCACCAGCCCAGTAACCCAGTGTAATGCACAAAATAGAGTATGACGACAAGAACCGTTAACTATACGGATTATTGGAAACACTGATTGCAATTGTAGAAGTAAAGCATTATCGACACAGCCTGAAAACCGGAGGGTGTTCCTCATCAGCACAGCGCTACAATATGGGAGTGAGAGGTAACCGCTGTGGCTCAGGAATGTACGATACTCCGCTCTCTTTGCGAATAATACAATCAATGTATTTTTACAGTTTCAAGCTTTACTGGTTTATTTTGAAAATCCAAGAAAGACAGGAATTGGTTTTTTTTTGCTGAGTTTTAGCGTTTCAGATTGTTCTCATCTCTGATAACTAATGAAAACTCATCACAAATGTTACTGTTATATTATATCAAATTCTCCGAAGCAGACAGCGTGTTATTTTCGAAAAAAAGTTGGCTTCGGTTAGAAAGAGTATGTCTCAGCTGTTTTGTGGTTATTGGTTATTTTGCTTACAAAATATACAATCACTACACTTTGCATCATATTCTTTGAAGCGCTTTGAGTCGCCTCAATGACGTGGTAAGGCATTATCATTGCAATGCAATGCAAGGATTATTATTATTCCATTCACCCGAACAAACAACACTAACGTCATGGTCATGTGTGCAGCTGAACATCTCCCAGAATGACACAGGACAGTCCCACACTAGGGACTCGTTACCAAGACAGTTGAAGTTAGTTTTCCAGATAAGACCTGTTTCTTTCCTAAACTGTGCTCCAGAGCCAGTTGACAAAGCGAATCCACAATCCAATTGCCCACAGAGCACATCGGCGTCCCGTAAATGCCAATAATAATCGCAGATGGTTCCTGATTTGTCACCACGCTGCAACTGAACTCTGCCAGAGCAGCTGTTATTTCCACCGATTAGTTTCATTGAATGATGTTCTGTCGTGGAGCAATCAAAATAATATGAATCATTAATAATAAAAACAAACTCGATTGGCAATTTGTGAAGGACAGAAACATTACTTTCGGACAGCAAACAGTTGATAACTATACCAATGAACAGAAAATTACAGTCAGGAATCTACGTGCAGGTTCATGCCAGCTGACTCAGGCTGTGTTGCTTAATACGAATGTATCTCCAAGTGTTTTATGAAGCTTCAATACAATACAATATACGGTAATGTCAGACCTGAAACGATAGAATGACGACCCAGCATATGTAACAGTAACTGCTGTGTGTTGCGGGTCTGAGAGGGTAAGGACTGGAAAGACAGCACTTGCTGTGTAAAGGGGAGTCTGAGAGGATGAGGAGTGATAGAATCTGCTGTGTAAAGGATGAGTGGATGAGTAGGGGAATGGCAGAATTTGCTGTGTAAAGGGGAGTCTTAGAGAGTGAGTAGTGACAGTACCCGCTGTATGAAGGATGGGAGAATGAGAAGGGCAATGACAATATTTGGTTGCATGAGATTGTAAGTAGCGACAGAAAGAGGTGGTCAATTATGCTGATATACGGGTTGCTTTCTTCATACAATCATATGGGCTTCTCCTATCGCCCATCCCGATTTTCACCCGTGGCTTTTCATATAAAAAGTTATCTAAGAATCGAATATTAGAACACTCTCGATTTTTTAGTACAGTACATGTGTTGATACAAAGTAGGTTGACACTTTAGTGAAGGCTGTACCTGAACACATTATGCCACCGTCTTCCTCGTGTCCGCAGTCAGGCCGACCAATAACAGTACCAGATCCTTCTCCAAAGTGAGCTTCACCGTATACTGAGAGAGCAAATCCACATCCCAAAAGTTTACAAATCTCCCCTGCCGTCACCTTACTAAGGGACTTCCCACAAACTGTCCCCCAAGCGTCCTTGTTGTACAGCTCTACTCTGCCCTCACAACGGCTGCTTCCATTCACCAGTCTGGGGGTATAATCGCCTGCCAATTATACAACATTAAACATCCTCAGTTCAAGGTTATATAGAACAAAAATAAAGCAACTAAAACTTGCATATATATCGAGCCCCTCACGAAGCATTTAGCCCGAAAGCATTGATCAAACGCACATCATCGTAAACTGTGTGCGTGTGTCATTGAAATGTTATTGTTAACAGCAGATATGCATGGAATGCCAGATGCTGGAAAAGTGACTCAGGTGGTGTATGAACTCAGAAAGAATTATATAGAATTATATATCTGATTAAAACGTTAGCAATAGATCTGTTTTGTAATAGTGGCGGGAAAACACGTCGTGCGGAAGGAGATGATCTGTAGATGGTGGGCCTTCAGATAGGAAGTTTTGTTAAGAAAGAACTGGAGCCATCAAGTCTGTGTACGAGGAAGTGCAATAAGTTTTCAGCTTCTATGGGAAGAGCTGGTTGAGACAATACGTACGATCGGGGACAGGAGACTCAATTTGCATGTTATGGTTAAAGAGGTGGATGTGTGGATCCAGAGATGAAAAGATGTTTGTAGGAAACAAAAATGAAGGTATCGAATTTGCAACACTGAAATGAGGAAATAGCTCAAATAGACTGGTCATCTTGGCATTCGCTGGTGGAAGCCGAGTTATTGGGGTGATGGAGACTTAAATTTCAAGGATGATTCCTGATAAATTTGCTTTCTCTTCGGAGCTACGTCTAAAAGCTCTTAGGATTCGTTATAAAATTCAATGATTCTGATTTTCTTTGGGGAGAAACTAGAATTCTTGGCCACAATTGTATTTTGGACGGATAAAGGGTGACAAAATATGTCACACGAAAGGTATGGGGATAAGTAGCGCACAGCGCACAGGGGAGCACAGCAATTGGTCTTAAGGGCAGGAAGAAAAGCCGTTTGATTTGAGATGTTAAACACTTGTATATAATTGATTCATATTCCAGTCTCAAACTTAAGATGTATTTTATTTGCAAATGAAATTTCTGATCATAATCATCCTCATTGTTGACATTGCGCCATTTATGACACGAAGATTTCTCAAAGCATTTCACAAGATCTGCTGTAAAGTTCAATTACTAGGTGTTGTCTGAGGCAGTTAGCGCAGGAATGCGAAAATTTGCTTCATCAAACACAAAACAGCTTATAATTTTGTGACACATCAAGTAACGGGGGTTGGAGGGGTGGGGCTGCTGGAGTGGGTAGGGGGGAGTGTGAAGGATACCTTAGACACGTTAGTCAAAATAGGATCGAAGCGTTTCAGCGATGTCCTGTTTCAAACACTAATCATTAGCACAAGGACACCGCCCAAACTAAGGATCAAATAAAAATAAACAGCCACAGAAAAGAGAAGAAATTAATGCCGGGGCAAAACAGCAGGGTTTTTGAACTTACACTTAGAGAAAGAAGAAAGAAGAAGAAAGGAGAAAGAATACAGAGAGCTGGCGAAAGAGTGCATAAAACCACTAATCAAGACTTAGAGTTATTCGAGCCTCTGAGGAGAGAAAGATAACGGAACTCTCCGGAGAGGAAAATGAGCATCTTTTGGGGAAAACAGGCAAGTCAAAATCTCGCCCGAGTGAACCACAAAGAGAGGTTTGCAGCTCCAAACAAGCCGGAGACATTTGCAGAGTTTTTTTNATCAAATAAGGTTTAAATTTGTGCCAAAATTAGAACTCCGTCACGACTGACTCAAACTCGCACCAAACATACGCATAATAATAATATAATAATTATAATAACAATAATAATAATCCTTGCATTTGATATAGCGCTTTTCACGTCGGGAGGACGTCCCAAAGCGCTTCACAGAATATACCGTAAAGTGAATTGACTGTATGTTTGTGGGCGAAACGCGGCAGCCAATTGCGCACAGCAATGTCCCACAAACAGTCATGGATTGAAAATGACCAATTTATTATTGTTTTTGGATTTTGAGGGTTGTTATTAGGCTCTGTGTGGAGTAAGGAAACTTGTCCAAGGTATCGCACTCTGCCTGGAATTGAACTCAGGTCTCTCGCTTGCAAAGCGAGTGCTCTAACCACTGAGCTACAGTTAGAGCACGACGGTTACAGAATATTTTGGCACATTTCAAATATATCATATAACTTTTGTTCATATGTTTATAATTTTAGAATTGAGTGCATCTTGTTGAGATGGTAATTAAGTAGTCACTTTAGACCGACGGCTAATGGTAATGAGTCGGGTGTAATATGATGCTTATGCTTTCACAATTGCTGATAAAACATTTTAATAGTATCCTTAGTGTGGTTTCTGACTAACAATTGAACCCAATTTCATGGCAGATACAGAGGAGACACATACACACACACACGCGCACACAGAGAGAGAGAGAGAGAGAGAGAGAGAGAGTGAGAGAGATTGATAGAGAGAGAGAGAGAGAGAGAGAGAGTCAGGGAGAGAGAGAGAGAGAGCAAGAAGGAGAGATGAAAGAATACACTGACCTGCACAAACCACGCCTGCATCCTCGCTGTGGTAACAGCTGTGTTGGCCCCAGCCTGGAGACCTGCATCGCCACAGTTGGGATTCGGTGCCGACACACGCCACTTCAGAGAGCCAGATCTGGCCTTGTCCTGGTCCAAATTTTGCGTTGGTCTCCGCCCTGATCGCCCGTCCACAGCCCAGCGCCGAGCAAACAACACGAGCGTCAGCCAAATCCCAACCATCATCACACACTGTGCCCCACTGCCCCTGAAACAACACTTCAACTCGGCCCGAACAGGGGTGAGGACCATTCACGAGCCGTAACTTCATCTGCTCTGTGAGAGAGAGAGAGAGAGAGTGAGTAAGTGAGTGAGTGAGTGAGTGATAGAGAAAGAGAGAGGGTGTGATAGAGAGAGAGAGAGTGAGTCAGTGAGTGAGTAAGTGATAGTGAAAGAGAGACAGATAGAGAGAGAGCATGTGTGTTTGTATGTGTGTGAGAGAGAGAGAGAGAGAGAGAGGGAGAGAGAGAGATAGAGAGAGACAGAGAGAGAGAGAGAGAGAGCGATGCACGAACAAGCCATAACTCAATCTAGTTTGTGAGGGAGAGAATCCTTCCAATTGTGGTGCCCAGAATTTGACACAAGACTCAATTTAAGGCCAAACCAGCGATTTGCAAACTTAAGAACATAAAAAGTTGCTTGCGAAAGAAGACCATTCTGGCAATCAATTGACATTTGATGTCCCAAATTAATTACTGTATTGCGAGAAAATATATAGCAGAAATCTATCTAATTTTTCTGCTGTTCAAAACAATATAAATTACCTCATCATGGTCAACATTATATATTCCTTTCAGAATTAAAACACAAAATCATGCTGCTCCTCAACCTTGTCTTCTGCACATGCAACATTTACCAAATCGCTCCTTATTGTCCAGTTCCTCCATTCAGTCAATTACGTCTTACCTGAATTACTGCAATTTTAATTTTGTATGGCTGTGACAACAACTTCACACACCAATAGTGGTCACACCAATGGCTATTAAAATAGCCGGATTATCCCACTATTTCGACTCAATACTGCTGTTTCAGTGAAGCCCAGAAACTGGTTTGCCTTACCTACTGCGACTGATCACTGTTGGGATAGTTTCAATTTATTGCCAATCTGGATAGCCATGTCCTTTTCATTGTTCGTAGAGAATTCTGCAGCCCGTGTGCCCTCCCGCACGAGGCTCTGCACCCTCATCCTTGCCCACATCCACTGGCTTCCCATCAGACAGAGGATGCAGGTCAAGATCCTGGTCCTCACCTTCAAAACCTTCCGCGGTCTTGCACCCGCCTACCTCTCCGGCATCGGATTTTCTACCACCCTTTCGCTCCCTCTGCTCAGCGGGATCTGGCCGTTTCCATGGCCCCCTCTTTGCTCGCCTTACTGTTGGCGGTCTGGCCTTCCTCCACTCTACACCCACCTCCATAACTCCATCCCACAGTCCCTCCCTCTCGCCCACTCCCTCTTCAACTTAAAGTTCCACCTCAAGACCTGCCTCTTCGACCATGCTTTTGATCTCCTTTATTCCCGCTTGCCTTCCATCCCCACCTTCCCCGTTCCCCAGCTCGGTCCCTCTATCTCTGACTGATCAGCGCCTTGCGACATTCTCCTGACGTTAATGGTGCATTGCAAATTTAATTTTGTTGTTGTGGAATAGATCATCACAACAACAATAACAGCAACACCATCTTGTATATGTGTAGCACCTATCAACCAATAAGGTGTCTCTGAATAATTAACAGGTCTGAGCTAGCTCTGAAACTCTGGAACACTTTTCCTCAATCCATGCTCAGTGGCTTCTGTTTTAAATCAAATCAGAAATCCTTCGTGTTCGATTGTGCCTGCGGTCAACTCGCTCTTTCTGCAGGTTCGTTGTCGTGGAATCAGGCGCTCTTGGACGCTATTCTACACGAGGGTACGGCAAATAAATCGCTTCATAAGTGCAATTTGTTGCTGTTGACGACGAAGCCACTGGACAGATGGGGCAAGTAGAGGAGTCGCGTGTAAGCAGGATAGCTGGGAGAGTGGCAGTGCATGATTTGAGTGGTACGTGAGTATTAGGATCGTGATAATCATCTGTTCTGCAAATCGAAGGCAATGTAACCTGGCATGTGTAACGGCAGTAGCAAATTGCATATACAAGCTATTTAGTATCTTTGATGTCGGGATGATGTCGCTAGGCTGGAGTGATGGTGTTGCGGAATTTGATGGTGGCAGAAACGTTTTGATTTAATTGTATTTTATGAATGTTGCGCTGGGGAAATAATTACTTACAAATAATACAAAATACTCACCTTTTTTCTCATCTTGACTATCGACTTGTGGACCTGAAACGGGAAAGTTGTCGCCAGTTAAATATTTTGGAAGATTGAATCGGACGTTGAAGCCCTTTGACCTATTCATTCTCATTATACCATAATAGTATTTTAGACAGAATGTGGGTGAGCCACGCATTAAGCCCAATCAGTGCTCCTTCCACTGTTGAACGTTGTATTCATAGTCAGATTGGAAGTTCATTTAAGTGGATAAGGGCTTTCTGAAGTAAAATCATATTCATGAGATAATTTTCATTTGTCCAACAGGCAGCAACCAGAAGGTGTAATTTTCACATAATCACAAGCAACCTCAGGTGAACACGGATCAATAGAGTCACAGAAATTTGCAGCAATGGCCAATAAAAGCTATTTCAACCATCTTGTCTGTTTGAGCTCTCACAGGAAACATTTCTTTCAGTACTACTGCCCACCCTTGACCCTTTAAACCTGGTCTTTTACATACTTTTCTAGAGTCACATAAATTCCCGAAATCTCAGACCATCTTTCCTTCCCTTTGTCCATCCACACAAAGCGATCGTAATGCAGCAACACAAACAAACACAAAACTTGTATTTATATGGCACCATATACAAAAGATAGCGTGCAGTTTGATCACCTCACGTCTCTCCCAGGTTCAACGTCAATTTCTCCCACCATTAAGTGTTCCGAGATAGATAATGATATCGCATTTTAAGGTATTCATTAACGTCGTTTTTGAAAACCAGTAAGCATTTTGCCTCAACATTTGCTCCTCGTATGACATTTTGGATCCTATCTTCTCTGTGACGAAAAGAGGACCATGGAGAGAAAGGGAAATTTGGAGATGCAATGAAAGATGGAGGAGATGAGGGCTGGGTTGATGGTAGAATTTGTTTGCGGTTGGGGCTGATGACGTCTGGAGTGAAAGGTTTGGATAGAGTGCCTGTGGACAGAGAGTGCTTAACGATATACTATGGTAAGAAGCATGGAGAAGGAGCTGGAGATAAGACGTGGGTAGGGTTGGTGTCAAGAGAGCAGGCGGTGCATCACAAATAGGAAAAGTAGGAGGTGGGTGATGATTGGGAGATAGTGACCAAAATGTGGAGGTAGAAAGAGGAGGATTACAGAGTGGGAGCGGAATTTGGGAATCAATGGCAGTAGAGAGGATCAAAGCGTCAGAGCTGATCACCTCCATTTTGAACTGAAGGAAATCCATAATTTCCTCACATTTGGATTTCAAGGAGAGGACGGAGTAGCGGTTTCATGTGGAGAAGGAAACCCTGGGCTGTGCTTGGCCTCCTGTATGCTCTTGGAGTTGGAGGATTGTTAAGCTGAGGCAAGAACGGAGTGGTGGCCTTGGTGCAGTCCACCAAATCTGATCATGGACAATGAGTTGGATTTGAAGAAGCAGATGTGTTTGGTGTACATGGGCCCACCTGTGAAAGCAGAACACATGCAGGATGTGAAGAGGGCAAGATATAAGATGTAAAATATAAGATGACAAGGAGTTTCAGGGATATTGATATTGTGCTAGTGTTTAACTTCTATTATTTCTAGTGGATTACATTGTTCTGCTTACGTTTCTAATCAATAAAAATTCCAATTGAGTCACTGGTATTGCTTTTGGTTTCCTCTATTGATCTCCGTTGCTAAATCAAAAAATAATGATCATCAGACGTCATTTTTTAATAGTTATTTGGACTGACAAGGAATGCAGGATTATTCTGTCCATTAAATTCACTTAACCTATCTTCATACCAAAGAGTATGGACTCTTGTGGAGTCCTGTAGCTCAGTGGTTAGAGCACTTGCTTTGCAAGCAAGACACCTGGGTTCAATTCCAGGCAGGGCGAAACCTTGGGCAAGTTTCCTTACTCCACACGCCTAATACTAATCCCTCCAAAAACCCAAAACAATAATAAATTGGTCATTTTCAATCTACGACTGTTTGTGGGACATTGCTGTGCGCAATTGGCTGCCGCGTTCGCCCACAAATATACAGTCAATTCACTTTACAGTATATTCTGTGAAGCGCTTTGGGACGTCCTCCCGACGTGAAAAGCGCTATATCAAATGCAAGGATTATTATTATTATTATAAAGAGGGGTGTTGGAAATTAATGATGGTTGAAACGAGTTCTAATTTCTACTCCAGAAGCTGTGAATTAATAAACTATATCAACAAAGATTGAAATTTAATCAAATGAAGTGACGTTATACGGCTTGAAAAAATGGCCATTCCTTCATGGAAATTTGTGGGGTATTGCTGTGCAAAAGATGGCTGATAATTTTGCTCTACACAAACAGAATCATTCTACTTTATATGACATCCCATTAAGCACTTTCTAGCAACGCAATGAAGTGTAGTGACTGTGTCTTTTGTGGGTGAAACGCAGCAGAAATTGTGCGGGCATCATCCCACAACCAGTCGTGGATTAAGTGACCAAATTGCTGTTTTGTAAGATGACTTAATGTCTTCTACAAGACGGCGCACTCTCATTATCCCCCAAATCAGTTTTATTAATTTGTTATTTACATTGATATCAGTATTATTCTACGTATGGTTAA
Source organism: Callorhinchus milii (assembly GCF_018977255.1). Lineage (NCBI taxonomy): Eukaryota > Metazoa > Chordata > Chondrichthyes > Chimaeriformes > Callorhinchidae > Callorhinchus > Callorhinchus milii. The sequence goes on from NW_024704805.1 coordinate 217,330, forward strand.
TATTGCAGCAATTGTTCGCAGCAGTATCCCACAAACAGTCGTGGATTAAGTGACCAAATTATTATTTTTGTAAGGTAATTTGGTGTCTATCACAATACAGCGCTCTCCCCTTCACCCCCCCACTCCCCCCTGTCCCCCCACCCATCACGCATCGGTGGTCTGGAGCGTCAGCCTGGACTGTGAGCTCAGAGTCGGAGGAGGCTCGTGTGTGGTTGCGTGTGAGCGTACGTTGGGGGGTGAGTGTATTTGGGGGCGTGTGGGGTTGGGGTGTGGGGTGGGCGTTAGTACTACAACCCACATCCTCATGACTCGGAGGCGAGAGAGAACGCAAGAGAGAGACTGAGCAAGAAACGCAACCCACAAAGAAAAATAAGCGCTCTGAAGCTGGACCCTTTTTAATTATTAATGTGTCAGTCATTTTACATCAGTTTTGTTCATTTGCTATTAACATTGATATCAATATTTCTCTGGATATTCTTTCAATTGCGGAATAGCTTGTTGTAATAACGTTAGTATATTGAAGTTTCCACATGCTACACATTAAATGTCCAATATTAACCTGAAATTCCAGAGTTATTGAGACACACAGTCGCACGTTAACACTGTTAGTGATATAAAAACAACAACTTTACAGTTGTAATGCATCTTTCACCTCTTGAGGACGTCAGGGATTGCGATCCGTGCTGGAGTTTGGGATCAGGGTGACGGAGGGCAGGAAGGGGAGAGGGAGCAGCCTGGACTAATGCGCGTTTGAAGGGGAGGCTGTGGAAACGCGTTTTGAAGGAGGCAAAGGAGGGAGCGAGATGAAGTGACTGTGGGAGCTCCAGGCGTTGTGAGCAAAGGAGCTGACAGCCGATGGTGTGGCAGGACGGGCGTGGGATGCCGAGCAGGTCAGAGACTGCTGAGGGTAGGGAGCGGACAGATAATAACTGTCCTTGAGCATTTCTGTACTTTCATCAGTATCATTAAGCTGAATTCTTCATTATTGATTCAGCTAATCTATAATTGCGAGCAATACCGCTTACAATCTCAATTATAAAAAGACTATATTTAAAATATAAAATGTTCATGAATATTTAAAGCCTTGAGAAGTTATTGCCGAGGCTATAGTTATTGGTGTTAACACGCATTAAAAGTCGCACTGACAAAGATGTGAAAGATTGTAACTTGCCAACACCTGCGGCATATGAAATGAAACAGCAGATGTTCATACTTTGCGTTTCACTGAGTTCACAAACTCAATGATAAATTATGTTCTTAACATCAACCTTCAGATTCTTCAAGTCATAAAATCATGCGTATAAGAATATGACCTTAATTCAACATAATTGTTTCCAAACAATGACATATTTTGTGAAGAAATGCATATCTAAATTAATGAGGATGTCCCCTGGTTTGGCATGGAAAACTGATTCATGCATTACATTCAAAGATCTTAAAATGAATAAAAATACATTGATAAAGCTGCAGCCGTGTGTTTTGGGGCGGCCTAATTTATCTAACAATTCAAATGCAACAAATCAATTTAATGTTAATTTATATTACTGGCACGACAGTAACATTTGATATATAATAGGTTACCTAAATAGAGCGCCAATATAACCACATGTATTTGTCCTGTTATTTCCTATATTTTAATTAATCTACAGAAAGAACAATAATTTGACAATGTTACAGCGGATTTCACAGTGAGGTAATGTCTCAAACAGCCTGACACAGCGGGAAGGGAGCGGGAGCTGTGCTGGGGGAGCTGAGGAAGGAGGAGAGAAAGATGACCAAAGTCAGATGGAAGAGGAAGATTTAAGGCGGGTTTGAAAGAGTCAATGTTGAGGGGGAGAGGCTGCGGGAGGGGATGGCAGACAGCGGGGCCTGAACAGCGGGACACTGGTGAGCAGGTGGTGTGGAATTGAGCTGCCGAGGAAGCAGTCAGGCCGTGGGGTTGTGACTGATGTTTAGTGGAATGAGGCCACGCAGGGACTTAAACTCCAGGAAGAAACATACATTCAATCTTGTTCTGGCCCCAAATCCACCACCAGATCCAATTCAAGACATTTTTACGTGGAGAAGTTTGCTCGATACAGCTCTTCCCAACACAAGCAACAGACCACCCGGAACCCTGTGGGTCCTGTCCTCTCCAAACAGCCATGTGAAGCAATGCTGACAGATTGCCATGGCTGGTGCTGGAGAGGACAAGAGCCGCAGGATCTGGATGGGTTGCAGCTTATGTAGGGAAGATCTGGGGAGTCAGGCTGACAGAGCATTTGTCAAATAATAATAATAATAATAATATGATTACTCAATCCAAGTCTGTGTTCGACACTGCTGTGCACAATTAGATGCTGTATTTCTCTTTAAAGTCAATTTACTTGCCGATGCATCATGTGAAACTCTCTGAGTTGTCTTGAAGACAAGATCAGTCACAACAACAAATGCAAGTATTATTGTTATTTAACTCACCCGAACACACAACTGTATTATTATTATCATTATTATAACCAATTCTCGACGTCAAGAAATATTGTTTAGTACATTTGCAACAAGGGGCCAGTTAGAGTCTTGAATATGCTTCTCCTGCATGTGTTCACTTATTATTTATGTTTTTTTTCCTTTTTACTCCTCGTCATGTTTATGTTCAATATAAACATCAAAGCCGCTGAGGGTCAGAGCGGTGAAGCCATTCCCTGTCCTGTAAACCTGCGGTATTGTATCTCAGCTGTAGTTACAGTGAGGAGAGAGACACAGAGACACACACAGGCCGGCGGAGCTCTGGCAATGGTTCTGTGGATGATGGTCCCTATGTTACTGATTTAATGTATGATGCTCCAATCCTCCAGATCGATTACCGTCAACAGCAGCGGCGCAGGACCGGAAGCTTCAGCCGGTGTTTACAACACGGGGACTTGGAGCTGTACATAAACCCTATGCGTATTGGGTTCTTAATGAATGGAAAGGTTGTAAAATCTTTAGATTAACAAGTAGAAGAAAAAACAAAAGAAATGATTTTGAAAAATGCCTAAGAGTTTGTAAATATCTTTGAAACAATCAGCATTTTCTTATCTCCGCTTCTAAATCAATGCAGAAAAAAATCTGTTTGTGTATCGCAATCAAGAGCAAAGTGAAAATATATAATTAAATATCATGCACTGGAATGGGACAGTTACTGATGAGTTTAACTCAATCTTTCTTCATTTATTTACGTAAATCAATTTACTTTTACAAATTGCTTAAAATTTTAAATTGAAGGACATGTTCAATCCCTGTATTTATCATTCTGTGTGTCTCACGAAACAAGTGTATTTTCATTTCTCAGAGCAATGCATGTACTGAACAGGAGAAAATGGCCCCAGAAACAGCTTCACTGTAAAAGGACCAAGTTCCTCAGTGTTAGGTATTCATTGTCAATTGTAGTTCTTGGACAACAACAGTCGATCCTTTTCTTTTGGGTCAATAGATAAAGCAAAATACTAAACTCAAGATTGCAATAGATTCAGCCATTCAGTCTCCGCGCTCGGGAGCTCCATCCCTCAGTCCCCCCGACCCGCTACCTCTTTCCCCACAACTCTCTGCTTCTTTCCCTTCTGATGAAAAGCAACAGAACCCTATGCGGAAAAACAATATGTGTGTTGAAATCTTCCTTCACATGCCGGTAATACGCAAGTAATGTTCAATCAAAGAAGCTTAATAGAAATATTTTTCATAATCCTTTCAAATATTTAACTTTAATTCAAGTGCTACTGTGGTCTCCACCAACAGAAGGGAATTCAACTCAATACATATTACTTATTGCTGAGAAACTGCTCATATTTTTACTGTAAATTAAAACACTCCAGCAACCAAGCCAGAATATTATTTAATGCATTATCTAAAACTATCGAAAAATTGTAAAATTCACATGACACATAATCTGCTTAGAATTACAACATTGACCAAATATTCACATTGCTCCAGGAATCACAGGCAATAACACTTCTAATAAGTTGAATTCAACATGTAAAACAGTTTTCACTATGCCACAAACGTTTTATGTATTTGCACAGCAATCCGTTTTTCAGGCACTTTTTTTATATTCGTGAATCATTGGGAAAATGATCATCCAAATATTTCCCATATTTTGATCAAAAATACAACTTTCTTTTGCCCTTTTCCCTTTTTTTCACTTTAAAATTTACCAACACCATGAAACGCCATATACCAAATTGCAACTCAGTAAATATAACTTGATTATATTACAGGATCAGTGTGTAAAGTGGTCAGGACTAACATTGATTAATCACCTTCCTTAATTTTTATTAATAACACAAAGTATGGTTATGTTGAAGATATATCAGAAAACATTAACTTACATGTCACCGTATGGAGAAGAAGGAAGATGACCACTGACCGCATCATCACAACTCGACAGTGTGATAGTGATGTGAGGGACATCAAGCGAATGCTGTCAACCACTATAGTCTTGACCCTCCAGCACCGGACAACAGCTCACCACAAACCAATGTCTCTGTCCATATAACCAATAGATTGTTGATAGGTATAAAATGAACCATTCGCCTGACAATATTCACCAATGAGCCGTGATATTACCGTATATGGATATAATTGCCCGTCTTTTCTCTTTGATCGTGCTTCCTGAGAGACCAATGGCGGAAATGTGGCTCATGAGTTGAGATGGGCCATCAAACATCTGTGCAATGTGAGTCCAGCGGGATTACAGATACTGGGGTATGTGAGGGTGTGGGGTGTGGATCAATGTGTGTTCAGGGACCCCCAAATCTCTCTTGTGTTTTGATGGGAGACGGACGCAGAATTTGATCCACACTCTTTGCAATCTATACGTTTCCATTATGTTACATTGCATTGCATGTAATAACACGCACCAATGCTAAAGCGCCTGATCATTTAATTGAGACGTCTCAAAGCGCTTCACAGAGTACACGGTCAAGTGAAGTGACTGAATATTTTTGTGGGCAAAACGTAGCAGACAATAGCGGTAAAATGAGGAATATGAAAAGCTGTCTTATCTTGTACGGAACAGTGGAACCAGAGGACACGGCCTGCGATGAATGAGGGTAAATGCTGAATAAATCTTCTGAAGCATTACTTCAGTGCACGAGGAGTAAACTTATGGAACAGTTTACATAGCGAGACCGTGCGGACAAATGTGCTTTATTTCACGATCTGTTGGGATAGGTTTCTACAAGAAAATCATATCTCGGGACACAGTGTATGGTTTGACACAAGACATTTGAAGCGTCTGTCCGGATGGTGGAAGGCGGACTTGAAGGACCATGGTCTTTTTTATCCGAAGAAATTCTGATGCTTTTAATAAATAATAATCCTTGCATTTGATGTAGCGCTTTTCACGTCGGGAGGACGTCCCAAAGCGCTTAAATCGCAATGCAGGTGTGTGTTGGTTTCAGTGAAACTTGCTCAAAGCCTTGTATCAAATGTGATCAGAAATACAGTTGAAAATAAAATTAATTATGTTTTCACAATCATTCATTCTCTTACTTGATCATTTTTTAAATAAAGTTTGAATGGCTATATTTAATCTCTCCTTCCTCTTTCGGGTATTGAAAGGAAAGTGATCAATGTTGACCTTGTGAATGATCACACTGTAGGCCACCACTATAGAAGGAGGGGATGAGATGACTATGGCTCCTGTTTAAAATCGAGACAAGCTCAAGCATCAGCACATGAATAAAACTTTTAATTGAAATAAAAGCCTTGGACCCTAAGTTGACGTACACAGATATATTTTATACACAAATAAAGACAGTGAGAAGCATCTCCTAATGGTGGGCGCGGCGCCTGAGCAGCGACACAGTGAGAGTCTGTGAGTTTATTGTTGAACCTTCTCAGCCTCTGTGTCTGATCACCAGCGGCAGAAAGCGTGGGGCCGAGAGCTGCTCAACCTCAACACAGCCTCACCCAGACCTCTCCCCAGTGAAGCGACAGGTCAAGGTTTCAGTCATCCTGACTGTATTCACAGTGTGAATGTCTGACACACACAGTGACACTGCCACCTTCTCCCTGTGCCTTGTATAAAGCAGTAAAGATTATGAGTGCAGATCCCACAGAACGTAGTCTCAATATTTTACTGTCTGGGTGATAGTCTGTTACACGACGTGAACAGATATAAAATGCAGCCGACAAAATATTCTGTGTAAAAAGTACTTTAAGGGTATCCCAGCAAATCAAAATGCCTTCGAGACTATTACCGGTTTCCTATTGAATGTGAAACTCTTGCTCCAAATGGGGAGATGGGAGCGAGTCAACTACATCAGGCTCCACAGTTCAGTATCTGCCACTCAGAGCGGTTACAGCACAAACTTACAGAGGATGGAAACACTGCAGCGGATATTTACACTAAACTAAAACTAGCAACACACCATGTAAAATGACAACAAGCTCCCGCACACATACACAAATGCATAATAATAATAATAATAATAATAATAATCCTTGCATTTGATATAGCGCTTTTCACGTCGGAAGGACATCTCAAAGCGCTTCACAGAACACACTGTAAAGTGAATTGACTGTAAATTTGTGGGCGAACGCGGCAGCCAATTTCGCGCAGCAATGTCCCACAAACAGTCGTAGATTGAAAATGCCAATTTTATTATTGTTTTTGGTTACACACATAAACACACACACACACACACACACACACAGATGACATAAACGTATGCCGCAACGTGGAAAGCCAGTTACACATCAGGTATAAAAATAAAGACATGCACAAACACAAACAGCGGCACTCAGATTACAAACACATCTCGGCCATGAATACAGATGCCTCACAGAATATAATCATATCCTGCACATCAACCGAGCAACTACAGGTGAACTGCACTGATGTGAAGCCTTCACATTGAACCAAAACTTACATTCTCATCAACAACAAACAATTTTTTTTTAAGAATGTTTCAAAGCAAAACTCATCCAGTATCTCCTGCAGCAATATAAGTGGTTTCACAGTATAAAACATAAGATTGTGGAATCAGTTGTTGTGTGTTTACCGTTGTTGTTACCAGAGAGAGAGAGAGAGGGAGAAACAGATAGAGCGCCAACACTCATATTATGTCTCAGAGATGAGCCGCTCCTGAGCAAAGAAGCTTCACAAGAAACGAGGGATGCTGTTGGCAATCAGGCCTCCTGAGACATTGGGCAGGAGAGACTGGGTGCCAGAGAAGCTCAGGGATACAGAGTCTCAGTGCAAGAGAGGCTCAGAGCTGGAGAGGCTCATAGCTGGAGAGGCTCAGGGCTGGAAAGTCTCAGGGCGGCAGCGGCTCAAGGCTGGAGAGGATTAGGGACGGAGAGGCACAGGGCTGGAGTGGCTCAGTGTTGGAGAAGCTCAGTGCTGGTGAGTCTCTGGGCTGGTGAGTCTCAGGGCTGGTGAGGCTCACGGCTGGTGAGGCTCAGAGCTGGAGAGGCTCAGTGCTGGAGAGGCTCAGGGCTGGAGAGTCTCAGGGCTGGTGAGGCTCAGGGCTGGAGTGGCTCAGAGCTAGAGAGGCTCAGGGCTGGAGAAGCTCAGTGCGGGAGAGGCTCAGAGCTGGAGAGGCTCAGAGTTGGAGAGATTCAAGGCTGAAGAGGTTCAGTGCTGGAGAGTTTCAGGGCTAGAGAATTTCAGGGCTGGATCGTCTTGGAGCTGGAGAGGCTTGTCTTTTTATCTGTCTCTTTCAGTCGCCGTTGTTTGGAGCTACTCGTGTCTCTCCTTTTTTATTTCTGGTTTACTAACCATTTGTTCATCAGATTTTTGCCGATTTCCCCCTGTCCTAAGTGCAGTGACTGGGAAGCGCTCTCAATGTCTCGCCGCTTGGCTCCGTTGAAAGAAGCCGCTGGTTATCATTGGTTGAAGCACCAAATCTGCCAATATAGAAGCTGCTCAATTTTACCGTTATAATCTCTGGACTCAAACGATTACTGTAACTCTGTCTTTGTAACCTCCAAGACCTCTTGTCTCTACCGTTATTGAGTTTGCCCTGAATGTCCATCAGCTCCACAGTCTCTGAGCTCCAAAGTCTCTGCCCTGCCCTGGGTAACCGTGTCCTCCTGAGGCTCTGAGCTCCAATGTCTGTGCTGCTGTGCGGTTGTCTAGTTCAGGGTGAATATAGTATATATTTTTTAAATATTATTTCATTTCCCACTCTCTGAATTAAATTCACTTTAATCTTGTCTCTCTTTTGTGAATCAGAAGTAATCTCCAGTAGTACAGGAAAGGGCAGTTGAATTAGACTGAACACAATTTACTTCCAAAGACACGTCCAACACATGTCTTTCTTCTGTGCTATAATTTCTAAGACACTGTGATACATCTTTGAGGACTGAAGATTTACATTTGCAACTGATACCGATAACATCTCAGCAACCGGTATTTTTCTTTCGTTAAGTCGACTGTGTTTGAATATGTGTATGTGTGTTTATGTGTGTGTGTGTGAGAGGGAGAGAGAGAGATAGAGAGAGTTGCGGGGCTGTATGGGGTGTTGAGTGAGGGGTGGGGGTGGTATGTTGAAGTTAACGAGGAGGACTGGCAGCGGAATCTGCAGAGGCAGATCATACAGAGAGATAAAAATTATTTTAGTCGACACGAGCTGCACCACAGACTTCCTGGTGCTTTGCAGCGGGACCTGGATGTGAAGTCGAAGTAAATAATGGCCAATTTAACACATCAGATCAGGTTATGTAAATATTATTAATATTAGAATTGTGAACAATGACACCAGTAATTCCAACAGCAAACAATAAACTATGTAGCAACAAACCGATCATCCTGAGCGTTTCTGTGCTGTAATTAAAGGTCTCTCAAACGCTGTAGGAACAAGTCACTATGGGATTTAATCCACAGAGGCCAATGTGCTGACATCTGAGTTGTCTTCATACCCGACATCTCTGCCCACCAGAACTACCTCATGACAATAAGTGTAATATCAATTGGTCACACACATTATGAATGACTTTCTCCTGAGCTATACATTGCTAAGGCTCTGTGATGCCATTTTGGTTTTAAAGCGTTACACATGAAACTGCTGTCAGATAACATCTGAGCTGCTGCTTGTTTCCTGCCATAAAACGTGTATGTATGTGTGTGAGTGTGTGTGTGCAGCGAAAGGCAAAGCGACAGATTATATAAGCATTAACATGGAGTTTCTGGTGCTTAGGTGACGGATGTGGATGTGGAAATTGAAATAATTCCCCGCCTAATTAATACATTTGTACTAGAGGCCGATATCCTTGTTTCCTGCTTTAAATCCGCTGTGTTTTTGTGTGCGAAAGAGAGAGAAAAAGAGACGGGGGATAGCGGGTTGGAGCAGTGGAGGTCGGAGGGGAGGTTGGCGGACGAAGACTACTGGCAGCGGATGCTGCTGAGGCAGATCATACAGAGAGATAAATAACATTTTATTCGACACGAACTACACCACAAACTTTCACGCGCTTTGCAGGAGGACATGGCTGTGCGTTTGAAGTAAATAACGGCCAAATAACACATTAGGTCCACTTATCTAAACCCACTATTATTGCAGTTAGAATTATGTCAAATGATGCCCAAAATGTAATAGCAAAGAACAAATATGTAACAGCAAACAATATATACACGAGCATTTCTATGCTATAATTACAGGCCTCTCAAACACTGTGGATCAAAGCTCTGTGGGATTTAAACCTCAGAAGCCAATGTGCTCACGTGTGTGTCGGGTTTATACCCCACATGTCTACCCACCAGAGCTAACTCATCTGAGTAAGTGCAACAAATACTTGATCACACATATTAGGCCTCTTCTGCCGATCAGTGGCGCATTAACACATTAGTACGAATGGTTATCATATTCACTCAAATTGGTTTAACATTGCTCTCACATGGCCCTCGGTAGTTGTTACAATCAAAAAAGACTTTTTTTTGTAACTTTCACTCATTAGCCTGGGATGCATTAACATTTTCCACGACCAACACGAACAATAATAATGAAGCAGTGATGCTGATTAATCTATCAATATGTACGTTAACCTGAGCATTGCAAATGGATTGATACTATTCGCCAAAACACCTTCCTCCTTCATTTGTCATGTGGGCAATAAGTTGAATTCATTACTCAAGTGAAGGTCAATGGTTTCTGAATATCAAGCATGGTCTATGTATAACAGGCCTGGTCCAGCTCTAATAATAATATTGCTTGGATTTGATACAGTGCATTATCACAGAGTACTGTAGCTCAGTGGTTAGAGCACTCGCTTTGCAAGCGAGAGATCTGAGTTCAATTCCAGACAGGGCGAAATCTTGTGCAAGTCTCCTTACTCCACACAGAGCCTAATAATAATCCCTCCAAAACCACAACAATAATAAATTGGTCATTTTCAATCTACGACTGTTTGTGGGACATTGCTGTGCGCAATTGGCTGCCGCGTTCGCCCACAAATATATAGTCAATTCACTTTACAGTGTGTTTCGTGAAGCGCTTTGGGACGTCCTCCCGACGTGAAAAGCGCTATATCAAATGCAAGGATTATTACTGTTATAATAATAATATTGCTTGGATTTGATATAGTGCATTATCACATCTTCGGGACATCACAAGTTGCTCCACAGAATATACTATACAAACAGTAGAATATACTGTAACTATTTGGATAACTTCACATAAAGCAACATGTTTGTACTTTGGGCTTTACCTATCAAGAACTTTGTTTTGTTTTGAGTAATATACGGTTAAATCGACAGTTCAGAGCCCTGCTGTCTTGTCAGCTTTTGAGAACATTACAATCAGATAAGGAAGCCAGTCTGCAGCCTGCAATACCTCGGTTGACCACAGGGGAAGCAGATCTTTCTGTATTTGAAGAAGAAAGATCAACTTTTAATCTGCAATGGAGGAAACTTTCACATACTATTTCAAGCCAATTAATTTAACTAAGGCGATATCTGAAATAATTTTCATTTCGTCCAGATACATTGATACAGATTATTAAATTAGAAACTTTGAGGAACGCCGCTGAGGTTGTAGATGTAAGAGCAAATTAAGAAAACCAAATAGTTTTACTTTTGTCACAAAGGTGTAGGAATGTTGTGTTAAGCAAACTACTAACTTCAAACAATTCACGCCAAATACTGTATTCTTCAACAAAAAGAGATTATCGTAGATATTACCCAGACAGGATTTGTGACGTTGCATCCCCAACATGAAAACATGGCTGACACTAATTCACATTTCCTGATCAGTTCTTCAATATCTGGAACTGAATTATAAAAGGTTGTGGGGGAAACGGCTGCAGAATGGGATGAAACCGATTGCAACCATTATTGAAGAAATCCTTTTATACATGCACGATTGTCCATGTTTTAAGTGGGCTGATCATAGCCACCGGGTGATCAAAGCCACCATCACATCCCCTCGTGATCAGAGTCACCAGGTACCGGCTGATCATAGCCTAGTCCTTAATCTCAATGCCCTCTGAGCTTTTTGCCCAATCGACCGGTGCAAACTCCTTACAACCTACGAAATTATATGATTCCTCCCTTTGCGTGTTTAGTGTCTCCTGCCCTGCCCTGCCCATCTCACCATTGGGATTTCAGGAGACCATTTTCCTCTCCACTCCGCAAGGGATCTTTATAACATGATTTACACTTAGCGACAAAGATAGTTTGCCTTCTTTTGTCCATAATGGCGTTAGATTCCAGTCATACTTCAAGGAAAGATCATTATATGTTGGCACTTTTAGCCTGGTTGAGTTTGTAGCTCTCTCTCTCGCCTCTGATTCCGAATACTGTGGGTTGAAGCCCAAACACAATGTGGAACTGGGTTTTTGCCAGAATGTCTGAATGGCATATAATGGTGTATATATCGGACTGCCAACTGATATTGCCTCAACTGACACCCAGCTGCAGTGATGAGGAAGTTCTGCCTTGTTAGCAGTTCTGAGTTCTGAACATATGTTTAACAGAGATGCCCTCTGTGCCTGTGCTGCTGGATAATAATAATATTTTAAAAATCCTTGCATTTGACATTGCGCTTTTCACGTCTTCTTGACGTCTCAAAGTGCTTCACAGATTATACTGCAAAGTGAATTGACTCTATGGCTGTGGGGAAACGTGCATCATTATACCGTGATACGATAACAAAGTTCAGCGAGTTTACGCTTCGAGTTTCCCTTCACTCACCGAATTCGTCATTCCCTCTCCTGCTGTGTGGCGGACATTGCTGCACAAACTATGTGCGACGGTGGGTCACAAAACGCACACTTTTGAGCTTATCCTGTGCAGCCCTCTGAGAAACGGCTATGTGCTGATATTGTGACCATCTTAAGTCATGAAAAAAGTCTATTCATTGCGGAAAACTACAAACAACATGAAACCATTTGCATATCAGAGGATTTCTGTAAATGGACAGAATGTGGTCGATTCTTTTCAACCACATTTTGGTGAGCACCTGGCCTAGCATCTAATTTTTCGATCATATGAACAGATTTATGTGTTTTCTTATGCGATTATCGCATAAACATTATGCGAGAGTCATACCAATTTGGTGAAAGTTGGCTCCAGGCCGAATCTAAGCAGAAGTTCCCACTCTAAGTATTCCCTTTTTTATTATGTTTACCTCACAAAATATTCCAAACCACAACTGTAGAAAATGCAGATGCAAATACAAATGTGAAAAAGCATTTGAAGAGAAAATATTTACAATATGATATGGATTGCGTCATCTATATGTAGAGCGTATGCATTAAATAGGGACTATATTCTGCAGAGAAATATTGACCACCTTGTTGGATTACATTGATGAAATGAACAAAATAATAAAACAATAGTTGGGAGCGTGGCACATATAGACTGTTATTAACTATGTCGTGATGCAAATAATACAGAGAGGTATGGCACGGATTGTGGCTCACAGTGTTGACCTTCAAACTGTGTCACAGTTATAGAAATATAATTGGCCGGTGGAAAGCAGAGAAACGTTTGGGAATTGACTCTTTCCTCCGCAAAGTGACACCATAGGGCCTTAGAAGTTTATAGTACAGAAGAAAGGCATTCATTCGCCGTGTACTTGAAAGCAAAACCGATTTAGTCTAATTTGCACTGTGAGCAATGTGGAGGGATATGGAGAGGGAGAGAGTTTCAGAAGTTAGGTGGAGAAGGTGATGGAGAAGATGATGGATTAAATTTCAAATGTTGGGGATCAAAGATTGCTTGTGATGTTTAACCCAGGCCCGATTGTCTGTTCAGGTGAAGTTTGGAGATTCCAGGGCGATATTGGAAATCAGCACTGAGTTATTCCCGGTGTTCGAGCCAACAATCCTTCTGATTATATGCATGATTTGTTCTGGATCATTGCTGGAACAAAACCGACTTCCGTGTGCGTGACAACATGAGCTGAGTTGGAGAATCCTTGTTCCCAGTGACAGGTGTTGCCCTCCAATGCTGCTGTCAGGCTATGTTGGCCATCACTCAAGTGAGTGCACCTAAAAAGAAAACAGAGTGTTCAATATTTCCCCATTCATATCTCAAAGTCTTCACAAACCGATGCATAATATTCGCTGTAAACTGCTGGTGTCTCAGTCTCTTGAAGACAAACTGACATCCGATGGCAGGCAGAAGTATATTTTAGTGCTGTTGTTGTCCGTCGAAGACTCATAAGCACAATGATGGGTTTCTGATAGTGATGAGTGAAATTATATTTGGTATGAAGTTTGTTTAACACAATTTCACTTTTGATATAAGAACTACCTGGGCAGTGTGTCTGCATAAAATTCTGTCACTGAATATTAAAAACAGCTTAGGAGCAGCCTGTGAATATGGTTTGAATGTATCCTTTATTAACTACATGCATTTATAAAGCTTCTTTCCCTGCATGAGCCCCTCCAATCAAACTTTTACTCAATGCACAGTGTCGACTGCCCTGGTCCAATTTACTGGTGACATTTATCTGAGACGAGGACTATTCTACCTCCACTCAAAATGGCTTTGCTGTCTTCCACACTTATACACACTATCTTTCTGGATGGCTCTGGAAATCTATCCCCAGTGCCTTCGCCTCGCTTCCTCTCTTTCCTCCTTGAAGGCCGGTCTCAACACCTTTCTCTTTGACAGTGCCTTCAGCTCCCCTCTCGACTCTCTACACCCTCCTCGCTCTCTCCCTTCCCTCCCCTCACCCTGACCATTTCCCCCTGCTCGGGTCCTGACCCAACTGGACAGCGCCTTGGGACGTCCTTCCGACGTGAAAGGCGCTCTATAAATGGAATCTTGTTTTTGTTGTTGTTATTTCTCTCATCTCTCTGCTCCACCTTCAAAATTCAGAACCATCCTATAACTATAACGAGAAACTTCACGCTTATCTATTCTAGCGTTACTTTTTGGACGTTTCAAGTTGCTTCTTCTACTGTCCACAAACATATACATGTGGTGCTCATCAGTTCCCACTGAACAACATAAATTACAGACACAGGTTCATCTCCACAAGTTCATGACACACAACTGCCTTTGTCAGCTCCAACTTTGAACCCATATCCTGCTCTTATGACCGATAGATTGTCAGCCATCAAGCAGTGCAAGATCTGACAGTTTCTTCACATCAATGTTCATCATAGAGTTAATGATATTGTACAGTTGCTTTTACTTGTGGATATAACAGGTCTGGACTCTGCATCACAGAAATGGTTTCTGTACAACCAGGCCTGGTTTCTGCATAATAGACCTGGTTTCTGCATAACAGACTGGTATCTGTATAACAGTTCTGGTCTCTGTATAACAGTCCTATTTTCTGTAAAACAGGCCTCCTTTCTGTATGATAGGCCTGATTTTTTTATATAGGCCCGGTCTCTGTATAACAGACCAGTACTATGTACAAAAAGCCTGGGCTCTCTAATAGGAGCCTGTTTTTTATATAGCAGGCACCGTTTCTGTATTGGGTTCCACGTCCCTGTATAACAGGGCTGGTTTATACGCGACAGTTTGGTTCTCTGTATAGCATATCTAGTCTCAGTAAAATCAACCTGTTGTCCACAAAGTGAGCCTGGTCTCTGTATGGCAGTCCTGGTCTCTGAATAACAAGCATGGTCTATGTATAACAGCCCTGTTCAAGCTCTAATAATAATAATCTTCCTTGCATTTGATATAGTGCATTATCATACCTTCAATACACGACCAAGTGCGTCACAAAATATATTGTAAAATTGTGTAGGAATATACTGTAGCTGTTTGGAAAATTGTGGTAAATGCAACAACAACCATTAAAAAAAATACATTTATAGAACGCCTTTCCGTCGGGAAGATGTCGAAAAAAGCTGCACAGTCAGGTCTCGTCATAACATAACAAAATACAAATATCTGAGTGACTGGTTTGTAAATGCATTTTCTGTTGTTGTTTGTTTCCGTGGCAGAGATAGTGTCAGAATGAATAACATGTTTGTTCAGTGATGCTGAATAAAACCACTCAGGATAAGAGTCAAATCTTCCCTTGAGATTAGTCATTGTTCTCATAAAGAGTTTCCAGAAAGCTGCCGTCTCAATCTGCTGCTTGAATCCAATGCCTGTGGAGGTGACACACAACAGTGTGTCAAAAAGAAAATATGGAATATTTAACTATTTATGAGGTGGAAGCAATTTGCTATCCCATTCTTGCAGTCGTCGGCGTTCCTGGTAGGATAACAAAAAATGATTTTTTTCCATAAATATTTGTGCATGTTGATTAGAAAGTTATTCATTGCTTGACAACAATTTTCCCTGATTCGGTTCGTAATATCCTATACTCAGAGTAAGTGTTTGGTGCTCTCCAATATCGTGTCAAAAACTTTGAGCTGAAAGACGAGCTTAACGTGAATTGGGGGAGAGCGACAGTGTTAGAACCAAACTAGTTTGTAAAACTGTGTACCTGTTAGCGTAGTGGAAAGCTTGCACTTTGCCTCGAATTCAGAGGTTTATGGGTTCAAGCCCTCCTTGGGACTTGGAATCAAATTGTCTGAATTACAGCTCCAAAGCATTGGATGCATTGGGTGTGTTTCATTGTCGGATATGCGGTCCTGCGGATAAAACTTTCAACCGAAATCCCAGCTGCCTGCTGAGAACCAAGTTAAAGATCTGATGGCACCACAATATTTGAAAAGAGAAAGCAGTTTCTCCCTGTGTACTCACTGCCATGGTTAGTGTATGATATTGCGGTTACGTTCCCAAAATACACAAACAATCGTCTTTACGATGTGAGCCTTGACGCATATTGGAACACCCCAAAGAAGTGATAAATCGCGTTAACAAATCCAAATATTATCATCAAAGGGAAGGAATTTTATTCCGGTGTCCAAGACAACAATCTCCCAGATGCAAATTGACATTCACTTGTCGGAAATGGTTGTATGCCTATCCTATCTGTTTAAAAATAATCATCCGCCACACGACAAAGGTTCAAAATGCCAGATGTTAGATTTGTATAACAATTTGTGTGAATCATAAATTTTATTAATTCCTCAGCAACACCACCCTCAATATTTGGGTTCAAAACAACACCAGCATCTATCAGGGCAAATGTTTGACAAGACAAATTTGTGGCGTGCAACTTGATAAATTTAGCACCAATCTGACAGTCATTAATCTTTACTTTCCTTGCAGTTAACCTATTGGCGATTCTGATCCTTTCCCGTGGAAACTGCGGTCTCTCAAAAGGCGTCACTCTCTACTTGGTATCCATGGCTGCGGCAGATCTTATGGTGATTATCACTGATGTAATATTCAATCGCATTAATATTTTTTATTTCCCTATTAGTTTCTTGTTCTACACTCCCGTGTGTAGCCTCAGAATTGTTTTGATGGCTACGGCCACAAAATGTTCTGCCTGGTTTACAGTCGTTTTCACCTTCGATCGTTTTGTGGCTATTTGTTGTCAGAAGATGAAAGTTACGTATTGTTCTGTGAAAAATGCAAATATGGTGATAACAATAGTGATTGTGTTAAGCTGTGTCCAATGTATTCCCTGGTACTTTGCTCTTACTCCTGATGTGATAATTAACAATGTGCCATTTTATTGCACTGCAAAACCCAGCTATTTTACTTTGCCAATATGGAGAGCTTTTACGTGGTTTCACCGAGTTTTTACTCCTCTAGTTGTTTTTCTTTTGATTTTCCTTTTCAATGCTCTGACCATCAGACACATTTTATCAGCCAGCCGGGTCCGCAGGAGAATCAGGGTCAGTAAAATTGGAGAGAAACAGAATGATGCAGAAATAGAAAATCGAAGAAAATCCATTGTCTTACTCGTCACTATATCGGCAAGTTTTCTACTATTATGGATGACGACTATTATCTGTTCATTGAAATGGCCAATTATAAACTTTAATTATGGAAACCGCATATATAGCTCCCAATTTATCTTCCAACAAATAGGTATTATGCTTCAGGTTTCCAGTTCATGTACCAACACCTTTATCTATGCTGTGACACAGAGTAAGTTTAGGGAGGACCTAAAGAATATGGTTAAGTATCCCTTTACTGCTGTTCGATGTAAATAAAAAAATTAATATTGATAATAAAGAATAGAAGTTCAGCCGGAAATGCATTGCTTGGTTTTGATCTCCATTTCTCATTTTTCGTGTATACAATACGCTCACAGCAGCTCAAAATGGGTCACGGAAAGTGCATTATGTATCCATTCGAAGTGAGCAGCATTAACCGTTGCAAGGAATATGATAACAATAATCCTTCCGCTTGATGTAGCGCCATGTTACGTCTTCGAGTCGTTTCAAAGAGCTTCCCACAATATGCTGCAAATTGTACCGATTGCATATTTTTTGGTGACCTGGTTTGAGTAATCTAAATCGTCCTGTAGCCTTATGGTGAGAGCAGTCACCATAAGGCTACAGGACTCTGGCATGGCGCAATGTTGGGCAAGTTTCCTTACTCAACCCGCCTCTGTGTACACAGCAATAAGTAGGAATCCAGCTGTTAGTCGCTTGGCGGATCACTTTACCGGGATAAAAACATTCTCTTTCAAAAAGATTAATTAAGTCACTCGATCCACGGTTGTTTGTCAGACATTGCTGTGTACAATGGGCTGCCGCGTTTCACATAAAATATATAGTCAATTCACTTGACGGAATACTCTGAAGATTCAGAGATCTATGTGCCCCAATGAGTGTCTGTGGCTCTAATTCCTAATGTCAGTGTGTGTGTGAAAGAGAGGTTGAGGGACTGCGCACATGTGTGTGTGAGAGAGACAGTCACAGTGAGCGATGACCACGGTACCTATCTGTGTTTGTAAGTGTGAGTGTGTTTGTCACCATAAGTGTCTGTGCACGGGAGACAGTTTTGTGTGTCTGTGTATGTTTGTGTGTAAGTGAGAGAGCAGCAGACAAAGACTGAGTGCTTGATAGTTTAAGAGACAAATGCAAAGTGCGGGACACTGAGAGGCTTATGTGTGGGGAGAGACGTTGTGTGTATGTGTGTGTGTATGTCCCAATAAGTGCCTGAGGATTGGAGACAGTGCGTGTGTTTCTGTTTGTTTGTGTGTCTTTGTGTGTATGTGTATGTGTATGTGCGTGAGTGTGTGTGCGAGTGTGGTGTGTGCGCGATTGTATGAATGAGAGCCAGAAGAGATTGTATGCGTTTGTGAGAAGGAAAGAGATCGCGTGTGTTTGATAGAAAGAGAGAAACTGTGTGTGAGAGAATGAGAGACACTGTGTGTGTGAGACAGAGAGAGACTGTCTATGTGTCAGATAGAGAGAGACTGTGTGTTTGTGTGTGTGTGAGTGAGAGAGAGAGACACTGTGTGTGTGTGTGTGTGTGTGTCAGACAGGAAGAGACTGTTAGTGTGTCAGATAGAAAGAGACAGTGTATGTGTGTGTGTGAGAGACAGAGGGAGACTGTGTGTGTGTGTGTGTGTGTGAGACAGAAAGGGACTGCGAGTGTGTGTGTGTGAGACTGAGAGAGACGGTGTGTGTGTGTGTGAGAGAGAGACAGAGAGAGACTGTGTGTGTGTGTGTGTGTGTGAGAGAGAAAGAGACGGTGTGTGTGTCAGATAGAGAGACACTGTGTGTGTGTGTGTGTGAGAGAGAGAGACAGAGTGAGATTGTGTGTGTGTGAGAGAGAGACAGAAAGGACTGCGTGTGTGTGAGAGACAGAGAGAGACTGTGCGTGTGTGAGACAGACAGAGATAACGTGTGTGTGTGTATGAAAGAGAGAGACAGAAAGAGACTGGGTGTGTGTGTGAGTGTGTGAGTTGCCCCTGAATCCATCCTCCTCTAACACGAGCACAAACACTACAGATCAACATCAGAGAGTCAGGACGTGCCCCTCATTCCCAGCTCAGTCAGTGAGAGAGACAGTCACAGAGACACAGACTGTGTGGACATGTCTTTCTCTCTGACTACAGCTCCCAGGATGCCGAGCGCGGCCCGACCCCGTCATCAGAGGGCTCTAAGCCGTGAGGCATGACGGGATCTGTAGTTTCCGGGCTCTGTGTCGCAGGCAGTGGCTGTTATACGAAAGTCACAGAGAGAGAGAGAGAGAGAGAGAAAGACAGAGCGAGTTAGGGAGAGAGAGACCTGTGACTGACCTGCAGCCGACATCTACCCTCTCTCACTCCTTCCCCCCTTCTATTTCTCTCTCTTTCTCTCTCTCTCATACATTCACCCTCTCTCTTCCTCTCACACTCACCCTCTCTGTCTCACTCACTTTTACTATTTCTTTGTCTCTCTCACAAACTCACCCACTCTCCTGCTCTCTCTCTCTCTCTCTCTCTCGCTCACTCACTCTCTTTCCCTCTCTCTGCCGCTGTGTGTGTGTGTGTGTGTGTTACAGTGAAACAGGCTGTAAGGTACAGCTTGACTCTGGTGGCCGTCATTTTCTACGGCACAGCTTCTCGCTGTGTGTCAGACTCTCTCCTCTCCCCCACGTTTACGTGACGATAATAATAGTAATAATAATAATAATCCTTGCATTTGATGTAGCGCTTTTCAAGTCTTCTAGACGTCTCAAAGCGATTCACAGAATATACTGTAAAGTGAATTGACTGTATATTTGTGTGCGAACGCGGCAGCCAATTGCGCACAGCAATGTCACAGAAACAGTCGTAGATTGAAAATGACCAATTTATTATTGTTTTGTTTTGGAGGGATGATTACGCCAGCAAGCCTCACTCCCTCGCTCACCCTCAAGTAACTTCACCGAGATGCTACGCTCCTATCTACCGCCCTCAAGGGACGTCAGAATGTCTCCTCTCCTTCACTGACAGGGACAAGCCAACTCTCTCCCTGGTAACTAGCGATTGATAGGAAAGAGAAAGGTCTGATCACTGACTCCATGATGACATGTGATTGACAGGAG
>NW_024704805.1:237658-259869 GCF_018977255.1 Callorhinchus milii
GATTTTAAACTCCAGGTATAGGGCAGTTTACGCCTTACAACTGTACCTGTATAGATCACGTATTACAACTAGATGTAAAATGTTCTTTTGTTACTCTGGTGTAAATTGCTCTAACTCAGCTAAGTGTTCAGTCAAACAATATATTCGATGAACTAAAAAGGCAAGGAATTGAATTAAAATGGGGGAGCAAGTGGGGCAGCAAGTGCTAGCAAAGAGACACGTCAAAGTAAGAGAATGTGAATAACATCGAATGCTCGCATGCTCCAGAGAAGAACGGAAAATATGACGAAGAAGCAGGGAAATTAGACGAATGTATAAAATTCCGGTGGAGAAGATAGCAACAAGGAAAGGCCCAAAACAATTGTGCTGTGAAACGTTCCCAATTCTGAACGTGATGCAACTATAAGCCACCAGCAGATGGCGCACTAAACAAACATAGACAACACGGGCTGCAACTCATAACTTCTCACGTTTCTTTCTGTAACGAACTTCCTTTACAGCAGAATCAGGTGCTTCCTGTTGCAGTTGACATAGTTCATACATATACACTATTGCTGCTTCAACCGAAATTTACAAATATTGACGAAAGTATTAACACGAGGCTTAGGTTGATCAAGAAACAATATATTCTAAATACATATTCTACATTATTACGTTTTACCAAAGAGTAGCCGCTCTTAAATTGTTTTCTTTGCGGTGTAGAAATTCTCTCAAGAAAGTTGTTGCATTATCGGCTTCTGTCACGCTTTCAGGCAATGCATTTAAGATCAGAACAACTCGCATGTGAAAAAAATATATCTCACCGTCTCACTGTTTGTGCAGGCAATTACTGTGAACGTGAATAATAAGCTATTTGACAAATTTATTACTACATAATGAAAAAAATCGTAGATAATTCATCACGAAACTAAAACATTCCAAAGCGACCAAAGTGCTCACTATGAACATATACTGGATTATTTTCTGATGTTCTGGGCTGACACTCCAGAGCAGTCCTGGATTTCTGTATTGTCGGAGTAGCTTGTCCTACCGAGGAGATCTTAAACCCAGGTCCAGGCGGCTTACATGAAGGGACTATGCTGATGCCATTGCACTTCTCGAGAAAGAACAAGGTTTCTACCGGTGTCTGGACAGACTTTCCATCAGTAAAAATCATCTTTCATTCATAGCTGTTTGTGGGACATTGTTATATACAAATTGGAGGCAAAGTTGACAAACTCTAAACTCGACGTTAAAACCTGAGAGAAGGTTTGAGGCGAATCGATGAAATGACAAGTCTGTATTTGATAAAAACATTTCTCAAACACGAATAATGAAAACGATTGTAGGGGCATGTCTTATTCAACATTTTAACAGTAACGGTAATAAAATCAAAGGTTGCATTATATACACTGCAAAATTACGTCATTGGGACGTGTCAAAGCTCTTCACAGAAGACTCTGTAAATTGAAGTCACTATATTGTTTGATGCCAATTGTGTACAGTGTCCCACAAAACGTTGTTGTTTGAGTTGCCTTATTTGTTTGGCACTGTTGGTGTGGGATAGTGTTCGGGTGTGGAATGGAGGAGGTGAAGTGGGGGGAGGTGTGTGGTGCGTTTGTTTGTGTTGTGCGGGTCAAACGTGGTCGTCAACTATGCAAAACAGTGGCCCACACAATGCTGTGGGTTGAGTGACCTGATTGTGTGGCACTGTGTGTGTTTGTGTGCGGGGAGTGGAGGGGACGGAGCGCTGTGTGGGCGGTGCGCTGTAAAGTATTGGCAGTGATTGGGCGATGCGGCTCAGTGAGGGCGGGGCAGTGACTGAGTGACGTAGCTCTATGGGCGTGACAGTGGCTGTGTGGGCGGGGCTCTGTGCGGGTGGGGCAGTGACTGAGTGACGTTGCTCTGTGGGCGTGTTAGTGGTTTTGTGGGCGGGGCTCTGTGTGGGCGGGGCTGTAACTGTGTGGCTACTGAGCCCCAAAGCCCCATCAATCCACATTGCGGAGTTAACGTCATACACGGGATCAGGTGCTCATGTGGGAGACATGTGCTGTGCTCTCAATCACTCTCAGCTTACTTTGCCGTTAGTATCTTTTTTTATATCTTTTTTTCTTAACATCTTGTTGCACGTTTTACAACAATATAACATTAATAATCCTTTGATTAGATATTGCGCCTTTCCATATATTGAGACGATTGTCAGCAGCTGTTTTGATCAAATAGTCTCATCAATTGAGTGTCCAAATTATTATCTATTTTATATTGATATATCATTGAAGGGCTAATTACCGCTGGTAAAGAGAGATGCCAATCGAATAACAAACTTGTTTCTATTTACTGCTTGGTAAACAGAGTCGTACGGAGCCAGGAAAATTGCCTAAGCTTTCGCTCTGCCCTGCTATAAAAGCCAGATCATCTTGCTTGTGAGGCGATTGCTCTCAGCACTACACTGCAGGAATCCACAGAAGACAATCTTGCTGCTCAACAGTATTTTCTTTTAAATCCCAGGAAACAGCATGTAAGACATTGGGAATCAACCGATTGCTGAAATATCAGTTGAAGAGGATAAGGATGTGAAATTGTGCTGCGCCTTAAAGAAAATCAGTGATGCCACCTATCTGTACTGGTACAGACAAGCTTCCAGAAACGGTCCTGTCTACATACTTTACTGTATTGCAGGGAAGGATTATTTGAGCTCTGACTTCCCAGATCGATTTTCCTCCAATGTCGATAAAACTAATGAAGATTTCGAACTGAGTATTGTCACCGTCCTTATCAGTGACAGTGCCGTGTATTACTGCGCCAAAGAGCCCACACTGCTGCCGAGCTATGGCGACTGCGTACAAAAACTCGAAATGGTTGTTTTGCCGCTGAACCGCCAGGGGGCGCCATTGGATAAAACTGACTTGATATCTGTTTAAATATAGAGAAAACCGATCAAGCAGTTTGAGTCATATGAAAAAGTATTGTTTATTTTTTTATAATGCAAGCTGCGCTTAAAACATGATCATTCTAATAAATTAGAGTGGACCATGTCGAAAGTCCTGTAGTCATTCGTTGCAGGTGAGAGTAGTTACCTCGCAAGCAAGAGGACCTGGGTTCGATTCCCGGGTGGGATTAAACAGTGGCCTAATTTATTTGCTCCACATGCATGCCACTGTATACCTAGCAGCAAAATGAACATGTTAGCCGACTGGCGGATGGCTTTTCCAGTAGCATCAATTTATTTAAAAAAATGTGTTCACTCAATCAATGCATAACTATTTGTGGGCAATATATTATCACTTTTCACCCCCAAAATTACAAAATCACAAGACTGTACTGTATATTCTGCAAAGCAAATGAGACGTCTCAACGTTCTGGTAAGTTATGGCATGGCACCAAATGAAAACATTTATGAATTCAAAGTAAGAAACATATTTCGCTGTCTGTCCACTGGTTGTCACTGGTGCTCTGATATTTTGACCAGACATCACTGGCTTGAAAGCCTGTGAAAAATGGTTCAATAAAGCATGTTTCTGTTCCCCACTTCTAATCATTTTCAGCAGGTTTTCAACCGCATCCCATTGCTTGGTTGCATTTTCCATTCTGAACAACAGATATAGTCGAAACGCAGAGTATTGGAAACAAAGTTGATTACAAATTGTAGGCGATGAGCCGACACAATGTAAGAGTGCGTCAGGATTCTCCGACTGTTCTGCTCCCATTATTACTGAAAAACCTCTTCCTTATATCCGAAAGTATCCTAAGATATACTCGAAACACAGAGTATTGGAAACAAAGTTGATTACAAATTGTTGGCGATCAGTCGACACAATGTAAGAGTGTGTCAGGATTCTCCGACTGTTCTGCTCCCATTATTACTGGAAAACCTCTTCCTTATATCCGAAAGTATCCTAAACCTGGTTTCTACGGAATCCAGAGAAACTTTTGAGCTCATTCGCTTAATCACAAGATTCTTCGTACACTATTCCTGAAGTCTACCAATTATCAAAATCTTGGCACTTTGCCAAAGTACATGTTGCTCCTACAAGTTGGTGGATAGAACACTCGACTCGCGACCAGAATACAAGGTTACGCTTCTCATCATTGCGAAACGTTGTGCAAATTTCCTTACTCCACACGATTCTGTTTAACCGAACAGTAAATAGGAACCCGGTTATTCGTCGAATAGCGGACAGATTGCCGGGGCAATAATACCGTAAAAAAGTGATAAATTGGTAATTTATTCAATGACTGTTTGCGATGCACTGCTGTGCGCAACTGCCTGCCCAGCTTCACTCTAAAATTTATTTAATATTCTGTAAAACATTTCGAGACGCATCCAAGAGCTGATAGCGCTACATCAAGTGCAAGAATTATTATTATTATAATTTTATATTTCCTTGAGTCTTTGTAACTAGGTCTGTCTGCACTGCCTCTTTCACACATTACTATAGTTTGCGACAGCGAGGAGAAGGGAATCTGAACATAAACGGTAGGAGGAGTCGTAATACACCTCCAGCAATGATCAGAGACAAGACAATGAGGCGGGGATAAGAGACAACTCTTCCAATGGACAAATGTTTACAACCAGACGCTGCATTTTGATAATTTGTCGTTTCATTTCAACTGAAGATATTGACGTGAATCGAAGGCAATTAAGAATGAAGCAGATTTACAAAGCAAAATATATTATTTTGAAGCTGATATTATTTCTACTGTGTAAGTAGCATGCGAGTTCTGACAAAGGCTCAGTTGTTTTCCTGCTAAATAATTCCAAATTAACGTTGGTAGATAACTTCTGAATTTCTATCCAAGAATTTTTATTATTATTTTCCAGGTGATTTGGGTGAAAGCGATGTCTCACAGACACCTCAAGCCGTGACAGTGAATGAAAATGGAAATGTTTCTATGGAATGCAGTACCACTGTGAACAACCCTTTCTTCCATTGGTACAAACAACATGGAAAAGGCTACATTCGCTTTTTGGTTTTGGGAAAAAGCGACGTAAATATGAAGGACAGGATAAGAGCTTTGGCTGAGAGAAAACAGAAAAACTGCACCCTAACCATCGAAGATTTGCGAATGTCAGACACCGCCATTTACTTCTGTGCGGAGAGCACAGTGATGTGTGTCTATGAGGGACCTGTACAAAAACATGTTGGGTTTACTGCAGCTCAATGGTTAGCGCACTCGACTCGCAAGCGTGAGGGCCTGGGTTCGGTTTCCGTCCGGGCAAAGTGTTGTGCACGTTTTCTTACTTCACAGGCGTCTCTTTACCTTTCAATGTGTAGGAAGCTGACTGTTACTTGGTTGGCAGACCGCTATTCCGGGGGTAATAATTATTTTAAAAAGAAAAGAAAATTTACTTAATTCCACAACATTTAGTGGGACATGGCTGTGTGCAATCGGCTGCCGCATTTTTCCAATATCAGACGTAATCAATTCACTTCACAATACAACCTACGAAATGCTGTGTAATATCTCGAAGACGTATCAAATGCAAGGTTTATTATTATTTTTGTTGGTTTACTGAGCGGGAAATAGGAACCAGGTTGACAGAAGTTTGTATATCTATTTTAATCGATCAAAAAAGTGAAACACTCGATTAAAGACCGTTTGCGAGACGCTACTGTGTGAACTTAGCTGCCAGTTGTTGTCCACAAAATACACTGGCGATAAACTTCTGAAGACCTTATGGACTCCTCGGTAATTGATAAGGCTTGATATGAAACGCAAAGGTAATTATTATCATACACAGGTTGGTTTGGTTATTCAAAAGAATGGTGGTGGGTGTCCCCACATGTGGCACACACCGGTTAAGAAAAATAAATGTGAACATATGAAGAAGTATACAGCGAAATAAATCGTACAACGCAGGAACTTGTAGAATTGAATTATGCTAAGAAACTTGTGTTTTGTCCCCAAACTGCTGTAACCCAGTAGCCTTGAGCGCAGAGTGGCAAGAAGAAAACTCACAACTAATTGAGGGTGAGACAGCTGAGAAACTGTTGACGAAACGTGGCTCCTTCCCTTTCGTTTTGAACCCTCTCAATGGCTCGTTTCACTTCGTTACCAAATTGACAGCTGCCCCCGGGGATGTGAAGCCAACACACATTAGGTCATGGTCTTGCCATCTGCACACACTCAGTGGCTTCCACTGAATACCCCGTCCTGCCTTCTTTTGATTATCTGTATTACAATAAACCTTGACATTGAATAGAGCGAATAATTTCGCATCTGAGATGTCTCAATTGGCTTCAACGAATATACTCTAAATTATATTGGTTGTGCATGTTGAAGGCGAAACAGGATATTTATACCCAGAAAGTAAATCAGCAATCGACTAACTACCAGGTTCCTACCTACTACGCGGTAAACAGAGTTGAGCGTGGAGTAAGGAAATTTAAACAACAGTTGGCCATGCCGGTAATCGAAACGACATCTCTCGTTGTGTGGCGAGGGCTTTAATCCGTGAGCTACAGAACTCCACAGATGGCATATGTATCCTCATCTCATGTTTGACCTTTTGATAAACTTAAAAATGGGTGTAATTTGTTGCAGGTTTCAGACACCCGATTGAACAAAGACATATCAGTGATTGGAGAGAACCAATGGAGGAGCGATATGGCAGAGCAGAGAAAATGACGCATAATGACACAGACACAAGGTTTGGGCAGAACCCTCAGACCTGCTCCCTCACAGTATAGAGTAACTTCTGTTGGTTATTTCCTGTTCATTCCTCCACACGGTATCTTCCAGCCTCCCAGCCAACATTTTCCAACAACACCATCAACCCACCCTCAACGCCCTGTGCCTCTAAATACATATGACGATGTACATCTCTGTGGTAGCAGTGATCATTACCCTATCAGGTAAACCATAAACTAACTCTACCCTCCTGTTTCCTGCATATATTATCAAATGTTTAAGTTTTATTTATGGCTTTTATGAAATTCTCTACCGCAAAAGGCTGCGGATGCTCAGTCCATGTACAGGTTCAAGACAGAGATTGATAGGTTTCTAAAAGATAGAAGGATTAAGGGATATGGAGATAAACTATGCGACTTGCGTCTATATCGAATCCAGGTACTAATACAAATATTATTATTGCTGTTGATCGCTGATGTGTGTGTGTTCCCAGGACATTGTGGAGGAGATTCTGTGACACAGCTGCAATCTACTGTGACAGTGAATGAAGGGGAGTTTGTTTATCTGCAGTGTAACTATACAGCTGCAAGCACCACCAATAACTATCTGTTCTGGTACCGTCACTTTCCCAACAAATCTCCAGAATTTATCCTCAGCACATCCTCCAACAACAGGATCAAGCAAGATGCAGACTTTGCAAAAGAACGTTTCTCAGTGAATGTGGATGAAATGGGCAGAACCGTCCAATTGAAAGTATTACAAGTGAGAGTGACAGACTCCGCGGGGTACTACTGTGCACTGAGCCCCACAGAGGCACAGATCAGCGAATGCGCCCTACAAAAACTGCCGTGTGGGTTCCTGTAGCTGAGAGGTTACAGCACTCGCCTCGCAATCGAGAGACGTGGGTTAAATTGCCAGTGGAACGAATCATTGAGCAAGTTTCCTTACTCCTCAAACTTGTCTCTGTTCAGGTAGCTGTCAGTAGTAAGCCGCTTGTTAGTCTATTGTCGGTTCGTTCCAGTGGTAATATTTCCTTCAAAATAATAATAATAATATATTTGTCACTCAATCCATTGGTGCACTGATGTGCGGAAATTAGCTTCCGCTTTTCAACCACACTGTGTGCATCGATTAAGTTGCAGCGTATGTTACGAAGAATAGCAACGTCTCGAATACGTGATAAGGCGCTATAACAAACGCAAGAATGCAATGACTATTATTATTAAATACAATCAAGATATAGTCACTGAGATAATTTTAAACGTCTTGCTTTCATGTGAGTCTCGATACAAGTGCATCTCTTTTTGTGCTGCTTCAGTATGTAGGAAAGCATGAAAAACAACAACTTGCATTTTTATATCGCCATTCACAACCGGGGAATTAAAGTGGGGATGAGATCAATTTGCTTTCAAATGGTTCCAGTTGTCCAACTGCCGTAGCTACGTCTAACAAGAAGATGAGTCACTAAATACACATATTTCATAAGCTGCAACTTGCAAAACTTGCCACGTTTCTTTTTGTAACTAACTTACTTAGCTCCAATAACAGGTGCTTCCTCTGACTGTTGGCATAGATCCCTCACAAAACCTATTGGTGCTCCAACTGTCATGTACAGAGATGTATCCAAAGCGTGGCAATGGGTAACTCAAGAAGCAATTTAATTTTATTATTTTTTATATTATTATCTTTCGCCCAAATAAGCGGAAGCCCTTAACTGGATCTCACTTCGCTAATACATGCACTATGTATTGTTAAGTGGATTGTTTTGGTTTACTTTGGTAAGGAGATTAAAACTGACATGGCTTCGTTTAATTTAGGAAATGAAGAACTATCGTAGATGGACATTCCCTGACTCTGGACTCAATTCCAAACAGGACTTGACAGTAATTATAATAATAACAATTCTTGCCTTTGATATAGTGTCTTTCATGTTGCAGGTGTAACCAAAATGATGAAACCAGCTGCTGTCAAAAATAAATGGAGGTATTTTGTGGGCAATCAAAACAGGCAATCTTCATAAATTAATTTCCCCACAGATATTCCTGAAGCGAGCGATGGCTTTTACCTAGAGCTGATTGATACTGCAGCCGTCAAACTGCCTGAATAAGAATTGCAGTCCAGACTGTGAGATCATGGTGCAGAATGGGATCCTGAACGAAAAACATTCTGACACCTAAGAGAAAGTAACACCAAGAGAAGTAGGTTGCCACCCCAGCCTTCATGATTGAAAGTAAACATGTATTGCTTATGGCTGGGCTGCATGGTTCAACTTCAACCAAATGAATGCATTCACAATAATGACAATAATCCTTGCATTTCCTATAGCACTGCATGACGACTTCGAGACGTCTCAAAGGGCTTCACGGATAACACTATATAGTAAATTCATTTTTGGTGAATCAAGAGTCTATCCTCCATACGAGCCCAGATCCACTGGCTCCCAAACGCCAGCAGATACGATTCCGCTGGGTATCACTGTGCGCTAAGGCACAGATCAGCGTTTCCACCCTACAAAAATTGCCATTTGTAGTCCTGTAGCTGCGGGGTTAGAGTAATCGCTTTGCAAACGATACCAAATGGGTGGACCCGGCAGAGCATTTCAGGTTGAGCAGTTACAATAGGTTCGATTAATGCCTGCAATCGAAGCACTAACTAAACAAATGTCCATGCTGGTCCACGTCAGTAACTAAAGTATACTCATGTATGCAAAGAAGAAAAATGAAGATTATTTCGTGTTTTATACATTGTGTAGTCAGCGCCTTGGGGCATCCTGCTGATGTGACTGGAGCTCCATAAATGTAAACGTGTGTTTTCTACCACGTAAGTGTTCAATCCTGGCTCAATATTCAGAAACTTATTACTCAAGACTACAGGAAAAGAGCGAAGAATAAAATTAAAGTGTGGGAACAAATAAAATCAGCGACTCGTTACAGTAAGAGTTTGTGAAGCTGATTGGAGCCGAAAATTCCAGGGAAGCTCAGACACTATGAAGAATGAGCAGTGAAATGAGACTAAGAAATAAATTTGGTGGAGCAGATCGGACCTGGACAGTTAAGACGTACTGTAGAGGCAATCCACCAGCAGATGGCGCACTAAAGCCACACATAACATGAACTGCAAGTTGCATAACTTGTCAAGTTTCTTTCTGTAACTAACTTCGTTGGCAGGAATAACAGGTGCTTCCTGTGACGGTTGACTTTGGTACACTCATAAACTAGTGCTGCCTCAGGTGAAATGTGCAAACCGTGTCTTAAGCATGAATATCAAAAGGCTAAGTTTGCTCAAGAAACAATTGGTGTGACCCTTTTTCTATTTCATCGTTTTCATCCCAAATTAGCAGTCGCCCTCATGTTGATATCAATGCGATAATACATTTGTTTGATTTTTAAAACGCCAATTATGATCAGTTGTTTTGCGTTTAATTTGGGAAGGAGATTAAAACTGATGAGTTTAATCGAAGTGAGGAACTGTAGAAATAGGCTCGACAAGGCTCGACACACCAATTCCCTTCTAGTCGATATTTCCAACACTTCCAATCACAAAGCTGCAGATCTCCAGAGTTCTGCACCTCATGTCTTCTTCCCCAGAAAGCTGCTTGACCCATTCGCCCCCAACATTGCCCGTCTCGATTGGCTCCCTATCCCCCAGAGGATAGAAATCAAAATTCTCTTCCTCAAATTCAAGGCTCAAATCTGTCGGCTCCCTCCGCTCAGAAGGCTCCGGTTTGCTTCACGTCCCACGCCCGACCTGTCCTACAATCGGCGGCTGGGTATTCATACTTTCTGCCCCTAACCTACAGATCTCCATCCCAATGCCCTTCGCCTCTCTCCCGCCCTTGTCTACTTCAAGGCGCGTCTTAATAATAATAATAATAATCCTTGCATTTGATATAGCGCTTTTCACGTCGGGAGGACGTCCCAAAGCGCTTCACAGAACACACTGTAAAGTGAATTGACTGTATATTTGTTGGCGAACGCGGCAGCCAATTGCGCACAGCAATGTGCCACAAACAGTCGTAGATTGAAAATGACCAATTTAATTATTGTTTTTTTTTTTTGGAGGGATTATTATTAGGCTCTGTGTGGAGTAAGGAAACTTGCCCAAGGTTTCGCCCTCTGCCTGGAATTGAACTCAGGTCTCACACTTGCAAAGCGAGTGCTCTAACCACTGAGCTACAGGACTCCACTTCACTTAAATCCCTTCACTTCGAACGAGCTTTCAAGCACACTGATACCCTTACTCTCCGCCACCCTCTTTGATCCAGAACTCCAGCTCGAGTAGAAATACTTGTCTGTCCAGCGCTTTTGGACGTCCTCCAGACCTGAATAATAACAATCTTTTCCGTTTGACAGACCGACTTTTCACGTTTTCGAGACGTCTCGAAGCGTTTCACAGAATAAACACTCAAGTGTAGTGACTGATTTTTTTGTGAGCGAAACAATGGACGGAAATATGCGCAGTAGTGTCCCACATACGGGCGTGGGTTGTTTTAGTCCAGTATAATTTTTTGTCCTGTTGACTTATTTTTTTCCATGATGGATTATTATCTGGCTTGTGTTTATGTGTGTGGAGTAAAGAAACTTGGCCAAGGATTCGCCTTCCCGCCCGTGAAGCGAACCCAGATCTCTCGCTTGCGAGTGGAATGTTTTAACCAGTGAGCTACAGACACCTCTTGGGTGTAAGGCGCCATACAAATGTAATTTTTCCTGTGTTGCAATACTTGTGATAAGCCCGTTGCTGAACGATATCGCTTACCCCATGTAGTTGCAAAGCAGACTTCGATATTTTCCGCTCGATTTCACCACAGATCCACGATTGAATTCATACGGTTCAGAACCAAAAGTCATTTGCAATCAATCCATGGCTACTCGGAATATTTTTCTATTTGCATATACCTTGGGTAACATGATGAAACTATCCCTTTAATGGGACTGCCGTTTGATTATCTCTTTTGAAATGGTATGAAAACGTGAATAGGGTTCCAAAAGAAACCCATTCCCGAGTGATATGATTCGACGTGTGCAGAGTAAGAGGTGCTGTTGTTCGTTCCTTTCGCTTTTTCCTGTCTTTTCTATTGATTATTTGCTAGCATGAAAGTGAAGGAGTAGCACGACGTTCTGATTTGGTGCCAAGATGCCTAAATAACAACAACAACAACAATAAAAATGTGTTAATAACAATGATAATGTTATCAATAGTAGATGTAGTAATTATAATGACAATAGTAATAATAAAAGCATTAACAGCAACATTAATATGAATAATAATAACAGTAATAATAATAATGAACCTTGCATTTGTTACAGCGTCTTTTCACGTCTTTGAGAAGTCTCAACGCGTTTCACTTGATCCACTGTGAAGTAAGTTAACTGTATATTTAGTGGTGTTGGGGACGGAAATATAATAATAATAATAATCCTTGCATTTGAAACAGCGCCATATCTCGACTTTAAGGTTTATTCATAAGATACACTTTAAAGTAACTTTACTGCATATGTTGTTTGTCAAATGCCTGGCAATAGATTGTGGGAATCGTGTCAGGCCTCTTGGGCGGTCTCTCGCCCACTTCCTGAACGATGCCGTTCCGCAGTATTCCAAGGAATTGCTCATGAGTACACAGTCACATGAGAAGCACAGGACAGGACATACCAGTCACAGGAGGCAGGGAATCCTATCTCAAAACTACTGTTCTCCCTGCAAGCGAAAGATCTAATGGGTAGGATATTCATACCTGGACAAGCAGGGTGAAAGCTTGCCAGACATCGATCTCAATGCCAATCAATGCGGTTTTAGCTGGGTAGATTCCAGCAGATACCCCAACGCACATGATGAGCTAACCCAAGCCTTGGCTCTTGCCAACTTGCGCCGGAAACTCTGGTGAATTAATGAATCGGTTATCAGGATGCATTCCTCCAGGGAGAGAGAGGGAGTGCCCATTCCCATTCCAACAATCTATCCCTGATATTTCCACTTGTAGGTGGGATAGATGGAAGTGTCTGATTGGTTTATAGACTGTTAAGCATGGCGATGGGTTTCTTCACGTGTCGGACACCGGGTAGGTCAAACACAGTGAAGCAAATACATATCAGATATCGAAAGAGTGATGGGAGATTGATATCAACAACGATCTGTGTGGGTTATCATCAGCGTTTTTCACACACATAACCGCAAAGACTGAAGGGCAGCAATGAGGCTGTTTGCTGTCTGCCTTGTGCTGGGAACGTTTATGACAGGTAAGGTTGTGGAGAGCAAATTCAGTGTTGCATCTGATTGTTAGCTCCATTTCTACAACACCTGGTGGAGAGAAGCCTGTAGCTCATTATTTAGAGCATTGGCTTCATTGCATGACAATTAGAGGTCGATTCCCAGGCGAAATCTTAGGTAAGTTTCCTTGCTCCACACGACTCTTTTTGCCTAGCAGTCAGTAGGAACATGTTTGATATATAACCTCCGTTTGAACAAAAGAAGTAATAATTCCTTCCAAATAATAATGTATTCAATTCAACATGTGGTCCTTCAATTAATTTCCCATGGATAAGAAACCATTAAAACAATCAAATAAATTCATAATTAGGTAACTCATTGCAAGAGTGAATGCAAGAGACACCTATGCGCATATGGCTGCCTTATTTTGCCCCAAAAATGACTAATAGCGCCATTCCCATGGGTAGGACGCCCTAATGCGCTGAATAAATTCAGTAAACGTTTGAACAGTATATTGCCGTGTTCGTCCATGTTTATTACAGATGTCTGTGGGGGGGACTCTGTGACTCAGAAACATGGTGGTTAAGAAAGAAGGAGAAACTGTGACTGTCGAAATTACCTATCCAACTACCGGAGGCCCATATTATCTGTTCTGGTACCGACATTACCCATACAAACAGCCAGAGTTTATTGTTCGGAGATATTCTTCTGGGAGCGACAGTCCATTCAAAGGAAAAGGATTTGAAAATCGTTTCAATGCTCAATTACAGAACTCCAAATATATGACCAGTTTATCCATCTCTGTGCTGGTGGCGTCTGACAGCGCTGTGTACTTCTCTGCATTTAGCCTCACCACAGTGAAAGACTGCACTGCAAGTGTCGTACATAAACTGCCTTCACTTTGTACAAAGGGAACATCCGCGTCTCTTTCTCCAGCAGTAAGTAGGAGCACGAGTGTTAACCGATTGGCAGGTTGCTTTTCCGGGAAATAATCTGAAAATAAGCAAATCATGTGGTCACTCAATCAAATGTACTGCTGGGCGTAAAATTCTAACAAGTTTCGGCCACAAAACGGACATTAAATTCAGTCGACAGTGCATTCTGTGAAACGCTTCGAGAGTTGTCGAAAACGTTGTAAGACGATATATCAAATATAGTTATGGTTATTTTGAATACTCATATTCCATGGTTTATTCTGTGTTACTTTTTTTCAATTTTGTTATGGTTTTCCCCACCGTGGAGTCCTGTATCATATTAATTAGAGCCCACGACTTACAGGCGAGAGGACCTGGATCCGATACACAGGCTGGATCGGGGAAGACGAAACCAAAGGAAGTTTTCTGACTCCACACCCACGCCTCTGATACACTCGGGTAAGTTAGAAACTGGATGTCAGTGACTAGGTGGATCGATTATCCTGCGGTAATATTTCCCCCAAAAAATCTTTAAAACATGTCTTCTTTCGATCCAAGACCATTAGTGGGTCACTGCTGTGCGCAGTTCGTTGTGCAGCATATTAGGTTAAGCACTTTGAGATGTTTCGACGACGTGATCAGGCGCTGTCCCAAAGAGGATCGACTTCAAGTTCGTGACACTTTTCTGTAAATCGCTCGACTCCTCTGCACACCACCCCCCACCCCACCCCCCCAACCCCACCACCCCGACTTCTCTGACCTCCTCTTTCCTCACAACAGCGCCCGTTGCCTTCGCTTCACCGGGTATGGCCTCCTCCTTGTCCCGCGAGTCCTCCTCTCAAACGTCGGCGGCTGTGCCTTCCACCACTACGCCCCGAGGCTCTGGAACACCCTTCCTCTCTCCCTTCGCACCGTTCCCTCTCTTCCCACTTGCAGGTCGCCGCTGAAGACCTTTCTTGTCGACCGCTCCTTTTTGTTCACCTTCCTCCACCTCCCCGTGGCTCGTCCCCGGGATCCGTGACTTTGATGCGGTCTAAGACGCTGTCCGGCCTGGAGGGCGCTATACATACCCAAATTGTGGTTGTTATTGTTGTTGTGTGAAATGCGGTTATCATTATTACTTTGACTGTTGTCGTTTTGTGTTGAATAGTGTTATGTGGGCAAACAGAACAGCCGAAATGTGCCACAAACAGGAGAGATAACAAGCCTCGTTGTCCAGGTTATTGTAACCGTGCGACCTCGAGTGGACTCGGGTTCTGCGGGGCGGGGACTGTGTTTGCGGGGCAGTGACTGCGTCTGCCGGGTTCTGCGTGTGCGGTGCACTGTGTTGTCCGGGGACTGACTGATTGAGGGGGGACAATCTTTGGGCCGGACATTGACCGGTTCGGCTGGGCTCTGTTTGTGCGCGGCAGTGACTGGTCGGCTCCTGTGCCGAAGCCCCACATAGATAGGCATCAATCCAGATATGATGAACATTTCCAATAAACAGCCAAATGTTTGGAGTTAATGTCAGACTCGGGATCAGGATGCTCATGTGGGAGACATGGGCTTTTTTTTCAATGACCCTCAGCTTACCTTTCCGTTTCAAAATATTTTGTCATATGTTTTTCATAATATAATAATAATGACCCACGCATTTGATATAACAGCATATCATGTCTTTGAGATGTTTCAAAACGCTTCAGTGCATATTTTTATCAAGCGAATTGGTTTTCCATTTTGCTGGAGTAACGTGACAGCCAATTTACACAACAGGGTCCCACAAACAGTCGAAGGATAGAGGGACCAATACATATGGCCATTCACTGTTATCTTTGAAGTGATTTACCCCTGGTAGATTATCGATTAATCGACTAACCATCTGGATTCTACTTTCTGCTAAGTAAACAGAGGCGTGAGGGTAAAGGAGATCCGCCTGAGGTTTCGCTCTGCCCGTGGCCACTCGTTTGCGAAGCGCGTACTTTATCGAATACCAACAGTAATCCACACAAGATAAACTTATCCCAGTAGATAAGTGTTCATTTTAATCAGAGGAATCAGCCTGGAAGATCCTGCGAAACAATCGACTGCTGAAATATACGCTGAAGAGCGAGAAGGTGTGAAACTATCCTACAGATTCAAGACATTGAGTGATGCCTATAATCTCTATGGGTACAGAGATGCTTCCAGGAACACTCCTGTTTACATTCTTCTCTCTGTTGGAGGAAAGGATGAAAGGAATCCTAACTTCCCGTATCGATTTTCCTCCACTGTCCAACAAACGAGTGAAGACATTGAACTGAGAATTTTCATGTCCTGATCAATAACAATGCCGGGCATTACTGCGCCATGGATCCCACACTGCTGCCGTGCTATGGCAGCTCTGTACTAGTTGTTTTGCCAATACAATATGAGAGGGCGACTTTGCTTCAAATAAAACACTAAAAAAGCTTTTATGTAATAACAGTACAGCTTGAAATTGATGAAGCGCATTATCTCTTCTTCGATGCATTGTAAAATTCTTCACAGAATATGCAGCAAAGTGAACTGACTGTTTTTTTTTGTGGTAGAAGTATGGCATCCAACTGCGCACAGCACTCTCCAGGAACAGTCGTTCTTTACTAACCGATTTATTGTTGATCATGAAGGAATGTTACCCGTGAAATCGAACTCAAGTCCTCTCGCTTCAGATACGGGTACTACTGCCGCCACATTACACAACAGTGCAGTCAATTCCCATTGCAAAGTATTCTGTGAAACGCTTTCAGCCGTCACGAAGATTTATTAAGGTGATATCTCAACTGCAATGATTACTATTACTTATTTTTGACCTCCGGTGCAATTGGCCGCCAAGCTTTTTTCCACGAATCATTCAGTGACTGCAGTTTACAGAATTTCATGTGAAGTGCTTTGAGAAGACTCCGAGACGTGACAAGGCACGGTATCAAATGTAAGCTTTATACTGTTTGTTTCAGTCTGGTTTGCGAATGTGTCAGACACAGAGTTTATAAAAAATAAATTTTAACATATGAAACATGAAGAAAATACACCTTATAATATAATAACTTGAAATATGCTGGAAAACTTGTATTTTGTACCCAATTTTCTGTAATACAGATGCATAGAGCAGAAAATAGGAAGGAAACTTGCAACTATCTGGGGCAGAGAAATCTCAGTAACTGCTGACATCACCTGGCTCTTCCGTATCGCTTTGAACCCTCTCAATATCTCGCTTCCTCTCGTTACCAAATTGACACCTGACCCAGGGGATGTGAAGCCAACACACATTAGGCCACAGTCTAACCACCTGCACACACTCAGGGGCTTCCACTGAATACCTCGTCCAACCTTCTTTGACACGTAAAACAATACCAATCGTTGTCATTTGATACAGCGCCTTATCTCGATTCTGACACGGATCAGGATGCTCATGTGGGAGACGTGCGCTGTGCTCTCAATAACTCTCATCTTACTTTGCCGTACGTTACTTTTTATGCCTTTTTCGTTGTTAAATAACTTATGTTATGTTTTGCAAAAATATAGTAATATCTATGCATTTGATATCAAAATAATATTCATGCATTTGATACAATTTCGATAATAGTATTAAACCGTGCCTTTGATATAACGCCTT
Source organism: Callorhinchus milii (assembly GCF_018977255.1). NCBI lineage: Eukaryota > Metazoa > Chordata > Chondrichthyes > Chimaeriformes > Callorhinchidae > Callorhinchus > Callorhinchus milii. The sequence continues at coordinate 255,002 of NW_024704805.1, forward strand.
TTGATGTATTTGAGACGTCTCGAAGTGCTTCACGTTATACTCTGTAAAATGAACAGAATATGTATGTTGTGGGTCAAACATGGCAGCCAATTGGCACAGCAGTTCCCTGCAAGCAGTCAAAGGATAGAGTGACCAATATGTATTAGTATTCACTTTTCTTGTTGAACAGATTATTATCGCTAGTAAATTCATGCAACTGTCGACTGACATGTTGAGTAAGGAAAGTTGCCTAAGTTGCCTAAGCTATATCAAATGCAAGGATTATTATTATTTACGAACCGCTTGGTTCCTCTCGCATGCGAGTCGAGTGCTTTAACCAATACCCGAAAGGATTCCGCAAACGGAAACTTATCCCACTACAAATGTGTTGATTTTTATCACAGGAATCAGCCTGCAAGACCCTGGGAAACAATCGATTGATGAAATATTGGCTCAAGAAGGAGAAGCTGTCAAAATATACTGCAGTTTAAAGAAAATCAGTGATGCCTCCTATGTCTACTGGTACAGAAAAGCTTCCAGGAACGCTCCTGTCTACATACTTCGTTCTTTTAGAGGAAAGGATAAGAAGAATCCTGACTTTCGTGAAGGGTGCAGGGCAGATGGGGACGCAGAGTGATCGAAAGCACTGTGGAGAGGGTGGTCTAGATATTGGTCTTGAAGGACGCAAAAGGTAGGCCGAGGTGGCGGGACTACGGGATGCAGTTCGAGAGTTTGGGGGCAGATTACCAATTCAAGATGGTCACCCTAACCACTCAATCACTTTAGGTTGTTGCCCCTTCCTACATCTGAGTTATCCTGGAAAACTGCAAATCTCATCCATATTTTATGACCAAGCCTGTGACCAAACTGAATTGGTTCGAAAGAGACACATTGCCCCCTTCCCCTCACCCCCAGAGGATAAACTGTGACACTTTAACTTCCCTCCCACAATGACCAGGAGGTGTTCACATCACACGATTAGGAAGTGAGGTCATGGCGATCAAGTGGCACGTATCTCAGTGCTGTACGTCCCAGACCTAACCCAATATCTTACCAACAAAAGAGCTCAGCTGGGGAGTGATTGATGGACATCGCAGAAGCGTGTGTGTTTCTGACTCTGGCTGCCATTTCAATAGGTAATTCGTTGCAACAATAGTAAACGCTTCAATTATTTTCCATGATGACTTTTATTGAATCGGTTTCTCTTTTATCCTCAATATGTTAAGCATTATAATATTATTCCTTGCATTTGATGTAACGATTCAATTTGACATTGATACGGCTCGAAGCACTTCACATAATATACTGCAAAGTGCAGTGAGTGTGTATCTTGTGTGGGAAACGCAGCGGCCAATAGTTTACAGCCCTCTTTCACAAACAGACGTACATTGACTGACCACATTGTTATTGTTATTAATTTGAAGGGATTAGTATCCCCAGAAAGCGATCTGCTATCGGACAAACAACAATGCTTCTCCTCACAGTTGGCTAAACTTTGATATATGCATCAAGTAAACTTGCCTTAGATTTTCACCTGTCCACTCCGGGAATCGACCCCGAGGCCCCTCAATTGCGAGGCGAGCGCTCTAACGATTCAGCTATATAATTCCATGTTCTGGTCTTTCAGGCCTGACCCAAGGAGATTCTGTGACACAGAAAGTGGCTTCAGTGACTGGGACAGAAGGAGGAAGTGTGATCATGGAATGTTATTATGATACGTCTCTAAGCAACTACTATTTAAGCTGGTATCGAGAACAGCAAGAAAGACAACCACAGTATGTGCTTAAGAAGTATTCCAATGGTAACACATATAAAGCAGACTTTGCTGAGAAGCGATTCTCTATTGAGCTCCAAACATCGACAAAATTCTGTAGTTTAACCATCTCCCTTTTGGAGCTGTCTGACAGCGCTGTGTATTACTGTGCTCTTGAACCACACAGTGATGGGCACCAGTCAGAGTCTCGTACAAAAACTAGCAGCGTTTAGTGGGTTTGTGCTTCTGTCTCTCTCGGCCGCAGCAGCGATTTCCTGTGGGAAGGGAAACGAGACAAAACACAAAGAGAACATCACATTCACAGCTCATCCGACTTTCACGCAAACAACTCAATGATCCCATGATCTCAACTGATCATGCAGTAACCGTGGTTAGAGCACAGGCCTCGAAAGCGAGAGACCTGGTTTGGATTCCCCTTAGGGCGAAATCTTTGCAAGTTTCCTTATTGTACATACCTATGTTTAGCTTGCAGTATGTTGGAACCTGATTGGCTGATTGCTTTTCCGCCGATAGCAATTCCTTCAAAATAATAACTATGATAATAATGCATAATTTGGTCACTCAGTCCACGAATCTTTATGAACCACATTTGTGTGCAACTGGCTGCCGAGTTTGGCGCACAGAATACACAGTCACTACACAATATTGTGCATTCTATGAGGAGCTTTGAGGCGTGATTTTATAAGTTGCTAAAGCAAACGGAAGATTAATCATAATATTTATATTATGATCATCCTTACCGTTAATGCTATGCCTTGCACGATTAAGAGAAGCTGAGTGAGAGGAAACCTTGTCAACAGTGACTGGTGAACGCCGCTGTATAAAAGCCATTGTTTGTTGTATTGAGACGCGGCTGAGATGCTAATGAGGTGACCTGAGACTTTGGCTCCGCCAATGACGCCAATCACTGCGGGTTATCAGCAAAGTGATGGCACAGACACAACCACACAGACTGAGGAGCAGCAATGAGGCTGTTTGCTGTCTGTCTTGTGCTGGGAACCTTTATGTCAGGTGAGGTCGTGTTGAGCTAATTGAGCAGTGTTGGTGCTGATGGTCAGCTTCATTACAACAACAACTGGTGGAAGAAAATCTGTAGATCAGTTGCTAGAGGCCTCGCGACCCAAGCGAGAGGGCCTGGGTTCGATTCCCAGGTAGAGGGAACCCTTCGTCAAATTTATTTAGTCCACCATCACACTCACGCCTCTGTTTACCTAGCAATATGTAGGAAACCCTTTGCTTTATAATCCAAGTGTTATACCCCTTCAAAATAATAACAATTTCAAACGTTTTCAGTGAATTGGCGGATCTCTTTTCCATCGGCTGTAATCCATCACTTTTTAAAAAATGTAAATTTTTTGAATCGTTCCATGATTTTTTGTGAGACAGTGCTAAGCGAAATTGGCTACCGCATTTGGCCGGAAAAAATGCACAGCAATTCACTTGATGGTGTGCTTTTTGTAACGCATTCAGACGGTTGAACGGTGTAATACGCTATATAAAATACATTGTTTATTTTTTTGTCGTTATTAACAAAGAATATGTGTATAAAGCCTTTCCCTTCAGGCAAAATTTTTATTTAAATTTTCTTCCTCTTCCACGTTTATTACAGAAGGTTTTAATGCGGACTCTGTCACTCAGAAAGCTGCCACAATGGTTAAGAAAGAAGGAGACCATGTGATTTTACGATGCACCTATTCCACGACTGAAAGCTTTTACTATCTCTATTGGTACCGACAATCCACAGATAAGCAGCCAGAGTTTATAGTTGAGATGCATTCCAGCAATGAAAATCCAGTCAAAGCAACAGGATTTGGAAATCGAGTCTCTGCTCAGCTACAAAAATTCAGTTCATCAACCAGTTTGTTTATCTCTGGGCTGGTGGTGTCTGACAGCGCTGTGTATTACTGTGCCTTTAGTCTCACCACAGTGATAGACTGCACCGCAGGTCTCGTACAAAAACTGACTTTACTTTGTACACAGAGATGTTATGTCTGTTGAGGTATGTGCGGAACCTTGGTCAGGCCTTTAGGCCCTGAGGGGGCAAAAATGGCTGTATCCAGACTCAGCGGAAACCACATTCACCTCACATCAAGTTGTCAGCTAACCGTTCACATCATTATCTGTCACATTAAATGCAGAAAACAATTAGTGAACTACTTAGGCGTTACAGGCCCAGTTGCTGTTGGATGACTTCAGGTTCTAAATAAAATCAAACCAAATCATGTTTCTTTTGTTTTTTTTTAATTTGCATGGAGCTGTGTGGCGGAGTGGGAACAACACACGTCTGACAAACAAGAGGACCCTGGTTCAATTCCGGGCCTTGTAAATTCTTAGGCAAGTTTCCTTACTCCACACACAGACCGCTGTTTATCTCGCAGCGATAAAGAACCCGGGTGTAAATTGATCGGCGAATCGCTTTTCCGCGGGAATAATAAATCCTTCAAAAATAGTGTTGGTCTCTCAATCCATCACTGTTCAAATGAGCGTCAAATATCCTAAGGAACGAATCGAAGCGATCAGCGATATTCTGCCTGATCCATGTGAGAGTCCTGGAAGATTTAGTATTCCAAACGTATTGAACGTAGTGTTTGTGGAGGTCGCTGAAGTTCGGTGGCAGAGACCCTGTTAGCATCTAAAGTTGGAAGAGGATCTACAACATCTTCTCAAACGTTTGTGTCCCCTTGCCTCATTCAGTGCCTGTCTGAAGACCATCCTTCTCAACCGACTCTTCAGTGATCATCACTCCTGCACCCACCATCCTCTCTCCCCTCTCTCATCCCGAGTACAAACGCCTTCAATCTCCAGCGACTAAGGACGTCCGAACAACCCGAAAGACGTTAGTTATTGCTGTTTACTGTTGTAGTTGATGTCCAAAGGCGCTTTATCAAATGCAAGGATTAGTATGATCCTTCCTCACAAAACTTTTATCCACAGTAGCTTTGACATCATCTTGTGGTGGCTCTGAAATCATTGAGCATGTAAATGAGTGTTGCCCAACGCCCATATTTAGCGGCGTGACAATGTCACGGTGTAAGTGTGTCAAGGAAACGCTGCTGTGGGGTCACGGATGTGATGTTGAAACCCTTCACCGTCGACACACACATTCAATCATCAA
>NW_024704805.1:259899-316047 GCF_018977255.1 Callorhinchus milii
GTGCATGCCAATTAGAACTATTAAGCAGGGGACGATTCCTTCCGGTAAGGTTCAGCGCAGGGGTTCCGGATAAATTGTTGTTTTTATTGGTTTTGAAACGAGGACTCGTTTGCTCACGCATCTCTTTCATGGTCCGTATCAAGAATTTCCTCATTAACCAGGCACTTGTTTAACTTTCCTTTTCCCACCCACTTGGCAAACATCCCTTCCTCGTGTCTCAATACGCTATGTTCAATTCTATGTTCAAGTATGTGAGTGTAATATATTTTTAACTTTACACAATCCCATGCACTACCCGCAGTAATTCTGCATCATATTCGCCAGATATAGATACAAGAAATCCTGACTGTCTAGCGCCCTGGAACGTCTTTCCGACATGAAGGGCACGATGCAAGTCTAATTTGATGTTTTGTTTTTTGCTCTATTTGTTCTTCTTGTAATTCCTGTAAGATGTTTTGAATAATATTGCTCCTTTCTTACTGCATTTATTTTATGCTACGCTTAATTTTTTATGTGGTTTTATGTGTCTAGTTTTCAATTCACGATAACAAATTTAATCCGAGTATTACATACGCAACTCTCAAGTGAACACGTCATCTTGTTTGTTCATTCGTCTGGAACTAATCGTATTCATGGTGCAATATGTATTGTCACGTTCCCTATAAGTACAAATTTATTTCAATGTGATGGCAGTGTGTTCACTGAAGTCTCTGCCTTCGGCATCAATATGTAACAGAGAGCATGGAACATCCAACGTTGTACACAGTAATTGCTATTTACTACCCCATTCTTGCAGCATTTGGAATTCCTGGTAAGTCTATTTGGTCGCAGTATTATCTATGATCAACAGGTTACTGCATTGGGTGACAGAAGATATTTATTAAAGTGGCATATCAGGTTATTCATGTTCGTAGAGAAATATGTATGTGTCGAAAGACAGTATTTTTAATGCGCATAGGAGCAAATGTACCAGGGATTAGATGTGCATAAGTCTATGAAAGTAGCATCAGTAGTGTAAAGGGCTGTGTTAAAAGGTATACAACGATGTATAAAGATTGCACGGCACGGAATGGGGACACTGATATGTTGGTGTTTATAATGGCACCTCCAAGGCAAGTCCTTACCTATCCGACCTCTTCACTCCACACTCCACAACACAGCGCCTCCCGCTTGTCCCTAGCACCCTCCGCTCCACGATTGGATGTCCGCCAGTCTTCTGTGGTGTGATTCGCTACTCTGCATGCAGAGCGCTGGATAAGTGCAAGTTGATCTTGGTGTTGTTGTTGTAATGCATAGAAGTCATTACTCTCTCCCATAAACTTAAATTCTCCCCTCTCTCTCAGGTGAATGTCTATTTTCCTCTTCTATACACCAAATAAAATCATCAATTCAGGCAACAACTTCTTCATTCACTCTGCCCTCTGGGAAGAGCAATTTCCTTTTGATGCCATCATCGCTCACGTATGCTTGTGTCCTTTAGTAACGAACACCCGTAAAGTGTCAACAGCTTCCGAAATTGGCACAACCTACACGACATGATAGATCCCGAACTATCTATCCTCCCGACATCTCTGACCAGAACGATTCGATTTCATGGTCTGCATTACGCACCTCAGACCATGTCTCATAACCAACACTAAAACCCTCATTGATTGACGGATCGATTTCGTAATCCTCACCGTTACTCACCAATCAATTCAAGTCTTGTCACCTCCCTGACCTCCTTATCTCTCTGACCTGCTTACATTGCACAAAATTACCCCGCTTTGACTCAGTTGGCTTCCATTCCATATGGTTCTTGTCTCCGTTAATTCATCACCAGTGGCTGTGGTTTGAGACACTACCCATCTCAGACTCTAGAACTGTCTACATCTATCCCTCCACTGCGTTCTCTAGTTACCTGTTTTCAGATCTTATATGAATACCTTACTATTTGGTGGACTCAATATTCACTTCCGCACGCTCTCCCCAGCTTGGTGACAAGCCCTTCTGCTTTTCAGCTCACAGGGTTGCTCCATGCATGAGAGTTATTTTTTTATATGCAAGCAATTTTTGCCGATAGAGTTCATAAAGGAGCGTAGAGTAGGATACTGAAGCAATAATTCTAACTTTCTAACAAGGATTGCATAGGCAGCTGCTGGAGATTTGCATTCGATCTGTTTTTTAGGAAATCAGTCAATTATTTGGAGACTTGAGAGAAGCTTTACAAGAATGACACCAGCGATGATGGGTTTTGGTAATGAGGAACGATTGGACAAGTTGGGTCTCTTTTCATTGGAGCAGAGAAGGTTGGTAAGGGACCTCGTAGACGAATACAACTATGTAGGAGTTTGAAAGAGTGAAGAGTGAGAAACTATTTGCACCAATGGTGAGTCGGTGCCTTGTGGCCAAAGTTAAAAGTTAATCACAAGAAGAAATAAATAGGGAGCTTTTGGTGATCTTTTAGCTCAGAGTATTGTTGGGATGTGGAGTGGGCTGACTATTACTGCGATAGAGGTATAGCCCATTTTGGGATTAAAGGGGTAACTGGATAAGATTTTAAAGAAAAGAGCATTTAAAAGCTATATGGATATTTTGGGCAATAAAACCGATACAAATTTTCTTCTGCGAGCCACTGTAGACCCTCTCGGCCGAACGGATTGTTTTGTGTTGTATAGTTCTCTGGTTCTATTATAACTTCTCTGAATCGAAAGTGGTTTCCAATCTGATATAATGTATGTAGGTTTTAATCCAGATAACCTGCTATTAAAAGAAGAGATTAGTTTTGCATTTAAAAATCAAATTGAGCCATATTGCGGGAGCTATATAGCAAAAGCTCAACAACAAATAATTCCCAAAATATTTTATTCCTGACAAAGCTTACTTCAGATCTTCTACATTATTGTTATATGGAACAGAGGAATATGATTCCAAAGCACGATAACTTTAGTGGGTAATATTATTTTACGTCAAGATTGATTATTTGTATAAGATAGTGTTTCAATATTTACTGTGGAAGATAAATGGTTGCAAGAAATTATAAAATTCTTGTTTGCTTATGTTCTGTTATCGCCACTTCCATTGAATGAAAACGCAACCGTATATGACACATTTTTAACTTTTTAACATAGCAATTTTTATTTGTATAAGTAACGTTTTCTGCTTTTATTGCATCTCGCAGTTAATTTGCTGGCGATTGCGGTCCTCTTAAGAGGAAAGTGCGGTCTCTCCAAGTGCATCACTCGCTATTTGGTAGCCATGGCGGCGGCGGATCTCCTGGTTGTCCTTGTAGATGTGTTGCTGAATAAAATAAACAATCTGTATTTCCCATTAAATATCTTATTCTACACTCCAGTGTGTAGTACGAGAATTGTGTTGCTTAGTGTCGCTATGCACAGCTCTCTGTGGTTCACTGTGGCTTTCACTTTCGATCGTTTTGTAGCCATTTGCTGCCAAAAGCTGAAACCAATATATTGCACTGAGAGGATGGCCACAGTGGTCATTGTAACTCTGTCTATTTTCATCTGGTCACTGAGCATTCCCTGCTATTTTGCGTTTGATTCTTATGTTATAGTTAACAACACCCCGTGGTACTGCATCACCAAATCAAGCTTCCATATCTTGGACACCTGGAAAGCTTTTGAAAGGCTTCAACGTATTGTTCTTCCCATGTTTGGTTTTGCTTTCGTTTGCCTGTTTAACGCTCTGACTATCAGGCACATTCTTGTGGCCAATAAGGCCCGCAGGAGGCTTCTGGGTCAGAGAAATGCTGAGAAAACTATTGATCCAGAGTTAGAAAACCGAAGAAAATCCGTCATTTTACTCTTCGCCATATCGGGTAGTCTTATACTGCTTTGGTTAACTTTTGTTTCATATTCCTTCAAATGGCAACTTTCCAATTTTAATTACACTGCAATATTTGCCAATAATATGCGGTACATAGTGCAAGAAACCGGAATCATGCTTCAAAGGTTGAGTTGCTGTACCAACACCTGCATTTATGCTTTGACTCAGACCAAGTTCAGACAAGAGCTTCGGAAAGGAATAGTTTATCCATTTCGTATCGCTGCTAAATTCATAAAGTTATTATAAGACTTGACTTTGCACACTGTTAAACTTAGGCAATATCAGTGAATGCATCCACTAAAAAGGGAAGCCTTATACCATGACGAACCAATTAACATGATTCGTTTGTTTTAACAAATAAGGAGGAATGTTTCTTGTGTATTGAAATACCATCTGTTGCAAACATGTTACGAAATGTGATTGAGAATGCTCAATGCGCTCTCCTACACAGAAGTGTTGAAAACCTGTTACTCGGAAGCATTTTATTTGTTGGGTGAGTATAAATATTGTGAATAAAATAAAACATATTGAGTTCTGATGAACATCTAAAAAGAAAAACAGTCTGGCCTGTTCATGATTTGCATTCCATCGTGCTTCTTTGAAATAGAAATGAAAATCACAGATGACGTAACGCATTTCCCGTCTTCTAGAAGTGTCAATGAGCTTCACAGAATATACTGTGAAGTGAATTGACTGTACATATGTGGGCGCAACGTGGCAATGAGTTGCGCACATGAGGGTTCCACAAACAGAGGTGTATGCAGTCACCAAATTGTTACTGCTGTTTTTTCTTGAGCTATTAATATCCCTGTAATTATGATCCGCGAATCCACTAACAACCAGTTTCCTACTTCTGCAAGTTAAACAGAGGCTGGGTGTGGTTGAGTAATCAAAAAGTTTGTGAGTCGAATGGTGTTAGGTGTGGGTGAGGGCGTGTGGTTCTGGGTAGGGTTGAGGTGATGGTGATGGAGTGTGTGATAGTGGATGGGCTGGGAGTTGGTGAGGATTGGAGGGTCTTGGTGTGCTTGAGGAAGGGGAGGAACTAATTATACCTGAGTATGTGGGGCTGGGTGGCGTTAAGAATGGGGAAGGGATAGGTGTGGGTGAGGATTGAGAGGAGGTGAATGTACGTGTGGGTGAGCAATGGGAGGGTCTGAATGTCGGTGAAGGTGGGTGTACTGGGTGAGGGTATAGGTGAGAATGGGGAGGTGCTGGGTGTCGGAGCGCAGAGTGAGGTGCTGGGATTGTGTGTGGAGGCGACGGACTGGTTATGGTTGCGGATGGGGAGGGGCTGGATGCCATTGAGGAGGGGAAGGGGCTAGTTGTGAATGAGGACGGGGATGGGCTGGTTGTGGGTGAGGATGTGGAGTGGCTGGGAGTTGGTGAGAATCGGGAGGGACTGAGTGTGGGTGAGGCTGGGGTGTGACTGGGTGTTGATAAGGTTGGGGAGGCACTGAGTGTGGCTGAGGATATTGAGGGGAAAGAACAATATAAAACATCAAATTACGCTTGTATAACGCCCTTTACGTCGGAAAGACTTTTAAATTGAACCACTGGATGGCCATTCATCCTCACTTTCCAGGAATCCCAAAGATGACAATAACCACACACTGAATGAGGGGGAATTTAAAATGCCCCCAAGTCCAGGCAGATTGGAGAGGCTTTGCGGGCTGAAGTACACGCGTATGTGCAATAGTTTTCGGTGCTGCACTGTAATTCCTCTTTGTGTTCACAATACATCAACACCTTCCAGTGGCTGACAGGTGTATTACAGCTTCCAGTGAATTCACTTAAATTATTCTTACTTTTTCAACAAAGGAACAAACAATCTGCGTTTATTTTCCCTCTTTCACGTAAGACCACGAGCCCTAGCTATTATTCGGTGTTGCACTGTAATTGAAAAAATACATTATCATTGCCTTTTAATCTATTTTTTATAATTAAGCAATTCCTCACTGAATCCGATGTCATTAATTGTGTTACTCATTCCCTCTTTCTGGGTATCATCATCTAATGCTAGAAAGTGGTCAGACAGAGAAACCAAACCAGTTCTTCTACATCTCTCCGGGTGGCTGTTGTGCATTTGTGTAACCTTTTACTGTGATTTACAATGTGCTCAAATTTAAAATAAAGCCTGCAATACTCGTTACCTCCGCCAGGGGGTGATATTATGCTGTGTAACTGCCCACAATGTTCATCATTAAATGACTTGTCCTCCTTGAGGTGATGTAAACACAGGGGTGAGTTTGGGCCGATGGGGATTCGTGACGGTGGAAAACGGGGTTGGGTGGTGTGTTTCTGTTGGGAAGTAGGTTAACTGATGACAAGTTGGAAGAGGAGGGTTTTGAGATGGGTGTTGAAGGAACCAAGTGGTGGGGGGGGGCGGTGGCACTGCACCCTGAGGGCGGTCAAAGAGTGGCTGAAGGTCGGCCCGACAATGTTGGAGCAGACGTGGCAGGGAATCTGAAGCAGAAGGAGACTTCTAAGCAGAGGGAACGAATAGATTGCTGGAGAGGTCGGAGGTCTCTGAGGTCGGAGGACTGATAATACAACATTAATAATCCTCTTAGTATAATAATATTATTATCACGTGACGAGATATAAATAATGCTATTTCTACTGCTAATTTCAATAATAATAATAATCACTTTATTTGATATGGCGACTTACGATGATTTTGAAACGTCTCACACTCTTCACACTCTTCAATCTTCACTGAACATTTAATTCACTGTGCATTTTTTTGCGGAAACGTAGCAGACAAATGCACCGCATTGTCCAACATACAAACTTCGATTGAATCAAATTACCATTACTAATATTAAGGGATTATTAAACCTAAAAAGCGATCTGCCAATCGGATAACAAGCTTGTTACTGCTCGGTAAGTGTGTGTGTCGAAAAAGGGAACCTGACTGACATTCCACCCTGTCTAAGAAAAGTAATCCTGATAATCTCTCTTGTGACCATAACCTAACCTTGGGACAATCCCAGACCATGGAGACCTGCCCGATACCTCTAATCCTCTCACTATTGTCGGTCGGGCCCCCAGTCTATCCCGCTGCTCTCTGGAAATTAATCGGTAGAAATCCTTCAGATTACTGGTTGGAGAGGAATTGTGTGTGAAAGATTGAGAGAGACTGAGAGAGGGAGAGAGAGAGAGATGGTGATGGAGACTGATTCATGGAGAGACTAAGTGCATGACTGAGAGAGTGTGACTGAGAGAGAGAGAGAAAGAGGGAGAGAGAGGAAGATTGGGATTGTGCTTGTTTGTCTGTGTGTTTGTGTGTGTTAGAAAGAGAGAGAAAGAGAGAGAGAGGATGAGATAGAAATAAAGAGCGATAGAATGAGTGAGAAAGAGATAGTGACAGCGAAATCATGATTGAGATACAGAGAGAGAGAGAGAGAGAAAGACTGCAGCGTTGTAGGGGAGAGTACATGTGTTCACTTCTCGAGCAGAGAGCAATGTTGGGATTGTTTTTTCATCAACACAATCGCCTCTGTTTTCATATCAGTAAACAGGAGACCAGGTGTTAGTCGATTCGTGAATGAATTTTGCACAACCAGATATACAGGAAGTGAGCAGTCAGTGAAGGCGTCACCGAGAATATAATCATAACCTTCACAGCTCACGGCGCTCGAAAAACGTTTCTAACCGTTTATCCGCCTTTAGGTGATTAGCCTTTGCATTTCAACCCACAAAAATTACGTGAGAGTTGAGAATGAAGCAAAATATCAAGGCAACATTTATTATTTAGAGTATAATGACATCATTCTTATGTAAGTAGGGAATGACTCTCTCTCTCTCACTGTATCTTTATCTCAGTGACTCTCAATGAATCTCAGTCAATCTCTCTCTCAGTCTCTCCTTCAAAAAACAACGTCCCTACACATTATAATATATTTTCCTCCTTAGTATTTGTGTCTCCCTTAGTCACTCTATTAGTGTCTCCATCAAATCACAAAGTCCCGACACTTGATAATATATTCACTCGCAGTCTTTCTGTTCCCTTCTTTCAGTCTTTCTCTCGCTCAGTCTCTCTCTCTAATAACAAGAATAATTGTTAGTAATATTATTATAATCACAGATACTTTGGCTGACAGCGATGTATCACAGAGACCCCAGACCGTGACACAGCTTGAAAATGGAAACGTATCCATGGAGTGCACCACCACTGAGTCGGGTCCAACTTTTCAGTGGTACACACATGATGGAAACGGCTCCATCCTGTTCTTGGTTTTGGGAAAAAGAGACATAACAGTGAAGGACAGGGTAAGAGCTTTGGCTAATACAAAACAGAGAAGCTGCACTCTAACAATCCAACACGTGCGAGTGTCAGACACCGCCACTTACTTCTGTGCGGACAGCACAGTGATGTGTGTCTAAGAGGGACCTGTACGAAAACATGCTGAGGTTACTGGAGCTCAAGGTTTAAAGCACTCGCCTCGCAAACGAGAGACCTGGGTTGATTCCCGGCAGGGCAAAACATTGGACATGTTTCCTTACTCCTTGTTGCTGAATCCTGTAGCTCAGTCGTTAGGGCACTCGCTTTGCAAGCGAGAGAACTGAGTTCAATTCCAGGCAGGGCGAAACCTTGGGCAAGTTGCCTTACCCCAGACGCCTAATAATAATCCCTCCAAAAACCAAAAACAATAATAAATCGGTTATTTTTAATCTCCGACTGTTTGTGGGACATTGCTGTGCGCAATTGGCTGCCGCGCTCGCCCACAAATGTACAGTTAATTCACTTTACAGTGTGTTCTGTGAAGCGCTGTGGGTCGTCCTCCCGACTTGAAAAGCGCGATATCAAATGCAAGGATTATTATTATTAGGCGTCTTATTACCTAGCAATACGGAGGTTTTAGTTGATTGGCGGAGCGTCTTTCTCTGCATAATAATTCCTTACAATAATGATATAATTATAATAATGATAATCAGTTCTTTATCTCAACGCACATCTGTTTGTGGGACACTGCGTTGCGCAACTCGCTGCCGCATTTAGTCCATAACATGTACAGTCATTTCACTTCACAGTAGAGTCTGTGAAATACTATGTAACGTCTCGAAGAAGTGATAATGCGTTATGTCAAATGGAAGGATTATTATTATTCACTTTATTGGTTTGCTGAGCCGCAAATATGAACCCGGTTATCAATAGATTGGAGGAGCGCTTTTTCGGTGGTAATATACCATTAAAAAAATTGGTCGCTCGATCAACGACTGTTTGTGAGACGCTGTTTTGCGCAACTGGCATTTTCCCCACAAAATACACTGTCGATACACTTAACCGTGTATCGCATGAAGGCCGTATAGACAGATAACTCGGACAAGTGATAAGGCGTTGTATCAAACGCAAGGTTGATTATAACTCACAGGTTGAGTTGGACAACCATAGGCATGGTGATTGGTTTCCATATGTGTCAGACACCACGGTAACAAAAATAAATGTTAATATATGAAGCGTCATTCAGCGAAACAAATCGTACAACACAGAAGCTCGTAGAAATGAGTCATGCTTGAAAACGTGTGTTTTTCACCCAAACTGGTGTAACCCAGAAGTGTAGAGAGGAAAGGGGAGTGAAGGAAACTTTCAACTAATTGGGGCAGAGACATCTGAGAAACTGCTGACGTCACATGGCTCCTACCATTTCGCTTTGAACCCTCTCAATGGTTCGTTTCACCTCGTTACCAAATTGCCACCCGTCCCCGGGGATGTGAAGCTAACGCACAAGACGCCATTGTGCAGCCGTCTGCACACACTCAGGGGCTTCCACTGAGCAACTCGTCCTGCATTCTGTTGACAGTCTATGCCATAATAATCTTTGACCGTTGATAACGTGCCTTATCTCGTCTCTGAGGCGTCTCAAATCGCTTCATAGAATACACTCTCAAGTGTTGTGACCGTGTATTGGTTGGGCGGCGAAACTCGAGAACGAACCGTGCACCGCAGAGTATCTCGAAGAGTTGTGGATTGAGTGACAATCTTTTTGAGGGATCAATAGCCCTGTAAAGCGATCCGCAGACCGACTCGCAGTCGGGTTCCTGTCTACTGTCGGTTAAAGAGAGACGCGTGGAATAAGGAAAACTGCCTAAGCTTTTAAAGGCAATTTTAGTTTCTTCATTAAAGCGCTGAAAGATTGGCTATGAAGGGCGAGTACAGTTTACTCTTCATCCTCCTGAAAGCTGCCGTGTTCCTCAGCGGGTGAGTATGTTTCACAGATAAACCCCGCTTGAGCTTAGTGAGACATTGCAGTTAATTCGACCACAATTAACGAGTGAGTTTCATTGAGAGATTTTCTTATACTTATCAGGAGTCAGTGGTCAGGATACAGTCTTACAGTCGCCATTCTCTGTGCCTGTTCGGGAGAAGGAACAAGTGCTTATCAGCTGTTCGGCAACAGGATCGAATACCGCCTTCAATGGTACAGAGAGTATCGGAACCAGGTTCTCAAACACTTGATAACAGGAAAGACAGGAGAGCAGCAGAAGGAGAGGATCACAGCTACAATGAACTATAGAGAGAAGGGCAGTAATCTGAGCATCACACGCACAGAAGTAACAGACGCCGCCACCTACTTGTGTGCAGTGGAGACACATTGAGACAATCACATAGAGAGGCCGTACACAAACCCCCAGTGATCAGTCAGCAATTCCCCTCTTGTTCATCACAATAACTGCTCAGCACTCACTGCCTCTCAGTCTCCCTCAATTTCCTTGTTCATGACGGGATGTCCATGTCATGTCTGCAGGGCATGTGGCGTCCTATAGCTTAGTGGTGAGAGCGAAAGGACCTTGTTCGATTAGGGGCAGATGGCTATTACAGGGGTAAAGTTCCTTCAATACTGATAACAAATTAGTCACTCAACTCAATGGGACACAGATGCGAATGATTGGCTGCGGTGTTTCGCTCACACAATGTGCAGCCCATTCGTATACAGTGTAATATGTGAAGTACTTTGCGGCGTCTGGAAGGTGTAAAAATATGCAATAGCGAATGAAAAGATTAAAACTATAATTAAATATAATCATGTTATTGTCGCAGTAATAAACTCAAAGTCCTGCTCTCTGGGGCAATGCCGCCGCATTTACGAGCCTTTCTGTTGGGTATTATTCAGCAGTATACCATCAAAAACAACAACTCATATTCAGGTACTGCCATACACAACGGGAAATAAAAAATAGGCTGAAAAATATTTGCCATCAAATGTCTCCAATTGTACAGGTGATGTAGCTGCAATTCACCAGCAGAAGGTGAAACAAACACATATACAACATGAGCTGCAACTTGTACAACTTGTCACTTTCCTTTCTGCAACTATCTTCCTTGGTAACACTAACAGCTGCTTCCTGTTACATTTAACATTGGTTTACTCATACAATATTGCTGCTTCAGCTGAAATATACAAAGTTTTCTCCAAAGCATAAGTAACAAAAGGTTTAGTTTACTCAAGAAGCAGCTTCTGTGTCACTTTTTATATATTATTGCCTGACTCCCAAATAACTAGTCGCCCTTAATCCGATCTCTCTGCTGTATAATGCTTCTCTCCTGAAATGTCGTCGATTTGGCTACCACCAATCTTTCAGGCAACATACTCATGCAGTATACTCTGCGAAGCGCTTTCAGACGCCTCAACGGCATCATATGTCAAAGGAACAGATGCAAGCATATGTATTATTATTCCTGGTTCAGGGTAAAATTTATATTGCAGTGTCTTACCACTGGGTGTCTCTCAGGCGCTGAAATTCTGACAAGACACCACTGGCTTGAAAGCCTGTGAAAAATGGTTGAATAAAGCATATTCCTGCACACCGCTTACAACCGTTTTCAGAAGGTTGCTAACCGTATCCCATTGCTTGGTTGACACTTTCCATTCTGAACAACAGGTATACTCGAAACGAAGATTGTTGGAATCAAAGTTTGTAACAAATTGTTGGGGATCAGTCGACATAATATACGGGTGTTTCAGGATTCTCTGACTGTTCTGCTCCCACGATTAATGAAAAATCTATTCCATATATCCGAATCAATCCTAAACCTGGTTTCTACAGAATATAGAGATTTTTGGTATCTCTTTTCCTGAAACACAAATTTCTTCATACAGTATTCCTGCAAGGCGACCGATTATCAAGATCTGTGCTCTTTGCCAAAGCACATCTTAGTCCTATAGGTTGGTGGTTAGAACACACGCCTCGCAAGCAGTGGAGATTCACAGCATTGAGCAATTCTGCGCAAATTTGCTTACTGCACACGCTTCTGTTTAACCGACCAGTAAATAGGAACCCGGTTATCAGCCGAATGGCGAACAGTTTGCCAGGGGAATAACACCCTAAAAAAGTGGTAAATTGGTCAT
Organism: Callorhinchus milii; assembly: GCF_018977255.1. Classification (NCBI taxonomy): domain Eukaryota; kingdom Metazoa; phylum Chordata; class Chondrichthyes; order Chimaeriformes; family Callorhinchidae; genus Callorhinchus; species Callorhinchus milii. The sequence continues at coordinate 272,076 of NW_024704805.1, forward strand.
TCATTCAAGGACTGTATGCACGGCACAGCTGTGTGCATCAGGCTGCCGAGGTTCACACTGAAAGCACAGTCAAATTATTTTACCGTATATTCTTTGAAACAATTCGAAACGTATCCAAAACCTGATAAGGCACTTATTATTATTATTTGTATAATTTGTTGAGTCTTTGTAATCAGGTCTCTCTGGACTGTCTCTTTAATGCGTTACTATTGTTTGCCACAGCGAGGAGAAGTGAATCTGAATGTAAACGGTAGGGGGAGTCGCAATGTACCTCCACCAAAAAACACAGACAAGATAATGACGCGGGGATAGGAGACAACTCCTCAAATGGAGAAAGGTTTATCAACCAGACGCTACGTTTAGATAAATTCTCGTTGCATTTCAACGGAAGACATTGACGTGAATCGACGGCAGTTGAGAATGAAGCAGAATTACAATGCGAAATATATTATTTTGATTGTAATAATATTCCTACGGTGTGAGTAGATGATGGTTGTGTGCAAGCGAATGCTTTTATTTCCTGATAAATAATTCCAAATTTTGGTGGTAGACTTTACCTCAATTCCGTTTCAACAATGTTCATTTCTGCTTTCTTTCGAGGCGTCTTGGCCGCAAGTGACGTCTCACAGACACCGCAGGCCATGACAGTGAATGAAAATGGAAATGTTTCTATGGAGTGCAGTACCACTGTGACCACTTGGTTTTGGGAAAAATCGACGTAAATACGAAGGATAGGATAAGAGCTTTCGCTGAGCGTAAACAGAAAAACTGTACCCTAGCAATCGAAAAAGTGCGAATGTCAGACACCGCCACTTACTTCTGTGCGGAGAGCACAGTGTTCTGTGCCTAAGACGGACCTGTACAAAAACATATTAGGTTTACTGCAACTCAATGGTTAGAGCACTCAGCTCGCAAGCGTGAGGACCTGGGTTCGGTTTCCGTCCTGGCAAAATGTTGTGCTTGTTTTCTTACTCATCATGCGTCTGCTCACCTGGCAGTCTGTAGGAAACTGGATGCTAATTGATTGGCATATCGCATTTCACGATGCAAGAATTGTTTAAATCGGAAAAGAAAAATTCTCTTTATTCTGCAACAGTTTATGGGACACGGCTGTGTGCAATCGGCTGCCGCATTTTTCCCATAACAGACACAACCATTCACTTCACAATACAACTATGAAATACTGTGTAATATCTCGAAGACGTGATCAGGAGCCATATCAAATGCAATGTTTATTATTATTTTTATTGGTTTACTGAGCGGGAAATAAGAACCAGGTTGATAGGAGTTTGGATGATCTATTTTATTCGATCAAAAAAGTGGATCACTCAATCAAAGACCGTTTGTGAGAAGCTGCTGTGTGTATTTTGCTGCCAGGTTTTGTCCACAAAATACACTGTCGATACATTTTGCACTGTGAAGACAGTATAAATTACTAGGAATTTAATAAGGCTTGATATGAAACCAAAGGCAATTATTATAACAAACAGGTTGGTTTCGATACTCATAAGAATGGTGATGTGTGTCCCCACACACGTCAGACACCGGTTAAGAAAAATAAATGTGAATCTGCGAAGAATCATTCGGCGAAATAAATCTTACAACACAGTAACTTGTAGAACTGAATTATGCTAGGAAACTTATGTTTTGTACCCAAACTGTTGTAACAGTTTACTCGGCGCTGTATCAAATGCAATCATTCGTATTATCATATCTGTTATTTTGGTTTTAGTAAATGAAGTGCGTTGCCTGAACACCGTGTGTCGCTGGTGCTCTGATATTTTCCCCATGCAACACTCGCTAAAAAGTCTGCTAAAAACTGGTTCAATAACACATATTCCTATACCTTTTTTTCAATAGTTTTCAGAATAACAGCTGTCACTCCCGTCCCTTTCCTCAGTTTGTACGTCCCATTCAGGAAAAAAACAGATGTACTCGAAACATAGATTATTTGGATCACAGTTCATTTCAAGTGCAGGTAATGAGTCCACAAAATATAAGTGTGCATTAGGAATCTCTGGCTGTTCAGATCCCACAATTACTGGAAAATCTCTTACTTATATCCTAAACTATTGTAAAGTTCGATTCTACGGAACCCTGAGAAGCTATTGATCTCATTCCCTTAATCACAACGTTCCTGATACACTATTCTGGCAATTCGCCAAGCTATCAAGATCTGGGCTCTTTACTAAGGACATCTGGGCCTATAGCTCAGTGGTTAGAGCACTCTCCTCGCAAGCAGGCGGTATTGGTTCGATTCTTATTCGGGCAAAATGTTAGCCACTTATCCTTACTCCACACGGCATGGTTTAAACTTGCAGTAAATAGTAACCCGGTTGCTACTCAAATGGGTGATAGATTTCAGTGGTAATAGTTACTCTTAGAAGGGCTAAATAAGTCATTCAAGCCACAAGTATTTGTGGGGCACGTCTGTCGGTAATTATCTGCAGTTCTGCGTCCACAAATTATGTAGTCAATTAACTTTACATTATGTTGTGTGAAGCGCTTTGAGTCGTCTCAATGACCTGATAAGGTGTTACAACAAATGCAAGGATTATTGTTATTTTTTCTGTACCTTTGCTTCCGTCTTTGTAACTAGAACCCTCTACATTGTCTCTTCAAACGTTACTGTGGTTTGCCACTGCGAGGCGAAGTGAATCTGAACACAAGCGATAGGAGGAGTCGCAATACATCTGCAGCAATGAACAGAGACAAAGCAATGACGCGGGGATAAAAGTCAACGTCTCAAGTGAACAAACGTGTATCTACCAGGCGCTGACCTTGGATGATTTCTGGTTGCAATTCATCCGGATATATTGACGTGAATCGAAGAGAGTTGAGAATGAAGCCGATTTTCAGCACTACGTATATTATTTTGTATGTAACAATAAAGCTTTGGTGTAAGTAGTGTATGAATTTGGATAAACCAATTCTTTTTACCCTCTAAATAATTACAGCTTATCGCGGCAGACACTTTACTAATTCCTTTGCGAGTATGTTAATTTCTGTTATTTTTCCAGGTATCTTGGCTGAAAGTGATGTTTCACAGTCACCTCAGGCCATGACAGGGAATGAAAATGGAAATGTATCTATGGAGTGCACCACCACTGTGTCCAGCCCAAACTTTCATTGGTACACACAGTATGGAAACGGTTCCATCCGGTTCTTGGTTTTGGGAAAAAGAGACATCAGTGAGAATGACAGGATAAGCGCTTTGGCTAATACAAGGGAGAGAAACAGCACACTAACAATCCAAAATCTTCGTGTGACAGACAGCGCCACTTACTTCTGTGCAGAAGGCACAGTGCTGTGTGTCTAAGAGGGACCTGTGCAAAAACATGCTGAGGTTCCTGCAGCTCAATGTTTAGAGCACTCGCTTCGCAAGTGAGATAATTGGGTTCAATATCGGGCAGTGCAAAATGTTGGCCAAGTTTCGATACTCCACATGCGTCTGTATATCGAGCAGTAAGTCGGAATATGGTTGTTAGTTGACTGACGGATCGTTTTTCCGATGGTAATAATTCCTATAAATAGAGAAAAAATTCAATCCACAACTGTTTGTGGGACACTGCTTCGCGCAAATGGCTGCGACATTTCGACCATAACATAATCAGTCAATTTACTTCACCGTACAGTCTACGAAATGCTTTGTATCATCGAATAGGTGATAGAGCGCTATATTAAATGCAAAGATCCTTATTATTTTTAATGTGTTACTGAGGCGGGACTAGGAAACGATTCATAGCAGTTTGGATGATCTCTTTTTCGGGTGTAATAATCCATCAGCAAAATGGATGACTCGATCAAAGACTGTTTGTGAGACGCTGCAGTATGCAATTGGCTGCCAGGTATTGTCCAGAAAATACACTTTCGATAAACTTTACAGTGTATCCTTTGAAGACCGTACAATCGAATCGGACATGTGGTAAAGCGTTATGTTAATTACAAGCGCTTTTATTACAACTCACAGGTTGGTTAGATAATCATATGCATGGAAATGGTTTCCAGATATGTCAGACACCAGGCTAACAAAAAACACATGTTTATGTATGGAGGATCATTCCCCGAATTCAGTCGTACAATACAATAATTTGTAGAAAGTGTCCAGCCGTCTGCACACACTCAGGGCTTCCACTTAATTCCTCGTCCTACCTCGTTTTAACCATCTATATCACAATAATTCTTGACATTTGATACAGCGCTTCATCTCGTCTCCGCGATGCCTCACAGCACTGCAGAGAGTACAGTATAATGTGTCGTGACTGTGAATTTTATGGGGGAAACTCGGGAACCAATTTCACACAACAGTCGCGGTTTCAGCGAAAAACTTTTGAGAGGTTGTTATACCCGTCAACAGGACTTGTTTTTCAAATGTGCTCACCACGTCTAGCACTGTTTGTGAGACAACTTGCGTCCACATGGGCTGCCGCATTTAGTCCACATAACAAACAGTCACTACAGTTTAATGCAAAAGCTGAGAAGCGCTATGAGAGGTCACAGTAATGTGATCAGGAACTATATCAAATGCACTGATTACTGTCACTATAGAAGCAGAGATGTGAAAAATCTGCTGTTTGTGAAGGAACGGGAGGATTATCCTGCCAACAGACAGTTGGCATAAATAAGCCTGGACATGAGTAATAAAAGAGAATTAATAGGTACATGTCCAGAATGTAGCCGAACATAGATTCACATGCTTCTAGCCCTGGTTCAAAGTTAAGTAATCAGGATGAGTCCTTCTAGTGAACACAAATGTGGGACACATGTATAAGTTTTGTTCAAACTTAATGAGGGTTTAACGTGATGCATGTGTCAGACACCCGGTTCAAAAGTGACATGTCAGTAATGGAAGAGAACCATTGGAGGATCGAGATGGTAGAGCAGAGAAGATGATGCATCATGACAGAGGCACAACGTTTGTACATAACCCTCAGACCTGCTGCCTCACAGTATATGGCAACTTCTTTTATATCATTTCTTACTCAGCTCATCACTGCATCGTACTTCCTCCCAGTCAACATTCTCCAACTACGCCATCAACGCACTGTCAACACCCGTTGCCATTAAATACATATGACAATGTATATCTATGTGGCAGCCGCCATCATTATCTTGTCAGGTAAGCCATCAACTCGATTAAGAAGTCTCTATCCCGCAGATATTGTCCAATGCCTATTTTCTTGCATTAGATAAGCAAAACGCTACAGGAATTTTGGCGTTGTAGAGTCCTGTAGCTCAGTTGATATGGCGCTCGCATCGCAAGAGAGAGGACTTGGGTTGTTTCCTGGGCAGGAAGAAACCTCAGGTGAACTTCGTTACGAGGAGCACACGACGCTGTTTCAATAGCTGTAGGAATCCGTTGTAAGTGAATTTGCGAATGGATTTACATGGTAGGATAATCCCTACGATTTTCTTCACGATTCGTTCAATAAAACCACGACTGTTTGTGTGCTGCTGCATAACTGAGAGCTGCATTGTCCCAATAAATACAATTCACGTGTTTTCTGTGAAGTACTTTGTAATGTTTCGAAGACACGATGAGTCGTTGTATCAAATAGAGGTAATAGTATTATTATTAACGTTGTTGTTGTATTGAACGCTGATTTCTGTCTTGTTCCCAGGATATTGTGGAGGAGATTCTGTGACACAGCTCCAATCTACTGTGACAGTGAATGAAGGGGAGACTGTTTATCTGCAGTGTAATTACACAGCCACAAGCGACAATCCATATCTATTCTGGTACCGTCATTATGCCAATAAAGCTCCAGAATATATCCTTAATACGTACATCAGGAATAACAAGCAGCAACTTGCAGACTTTGCAAAAGAACGTTTCTCAACGAATGTGTCTCAAGCGGAGACAACGGTTCACATGAATATATTGCAAATGAGAGTTACAGACTCCGCGGTGTATTACTGTGCACTGAGCCCCACAGCGGCACAGATCAGCGATTCCGCCCTACAAAAACTGCCATGTGGAGTCCGGCAGCTCAATGATTAGCGGATTCACCTCGCATTGTGCGAGTTTCCTTATTTCACACACAATCATATTTAACGAGCAGCAAAAGAAGGAACCCGGTTGTTATTCGATTGCCGAATCGATTTCTCAGCGGTAATACTTTCTTCAAAACAACAATATTATTCTGTAGTATTCATTCAATCTTGTGGGACACTGATGTGAGCAATTGGCTGCCGCGTTTCACCCACACAATATGCAGTCAATTAGCGTACAGCCTATTCTGTGAAGCGATTTGAAGTGTCTGGAATACGAGATATGGCGCTATACCAAGTGAATTAATGCAATGAATTTTATTATCATTATTAAATGTAATAAATGTATATTCACAGGAATAACTTTAAACATCTTGCTTCCTTGGGAGTCTCGCAGCGTGTGCATGTCCATTTGTGCTGTTTAAATAAGTAGACGTACATCCGAAACAACAACTTTCTTTTATACAGCAACATTCGCAATCCGAAATGATAAGATTAGCCGTGAACTATTTGCTGTCAAATGTCTCCAACTGTACACGTGCTTTAGGTACAATCCACCAGCAGATGGCGCACCAAAACATATATAACAGGAGCTGCAACTCAGATAACTTGTCCGGTTCCTTTCTGTAACTAATTGACTTGTCACCAATAACAGGTGCTTCCTGTTACAGGTGACATACTTCCATCATACACATTGTTACTGGATCAACTCTAATTTACAAAGATTTGCCTACGGCGTGGCCTCAGGTGACTCAAGAAGCAATTTAAATTGCTCATTCTATGTTTTATTCTCATGCTCCCAAGTAAGCAGCCGCGCTTAATGGTTCTCGTTTCGGGAACAAATGTGCTTCATTTTGTTAGCAGCAATATGTTCGCTTGTTTTGGTTTCAATGCAGAAGAAGATTAAAGCTGACTTTCTTTAATATGGTTCAGGTATCTTAGTTTGCAGATTCCTTATTTTGATGCAATGATAAGAAGGTTTGGCCATCGATAACAATAATAATAATAACAATAACCTTGCCTTTGATACAGCTCTTTTCACGTTGGAGGTGGTTCCAAGATATTAAATAACATTTCTGTAAAAAGCAGTAACTGCACATTGTGAGCCAAAACAAAAAAAGCAATATTCACGCATTAATTTCCCCACGAATATTCATAACGTGGACACTGAGCTCAAAGTGCCGACTTGTCTCCTGAACCAACAACATTCTGACTCACAATAGAAACTACCATCAACAGAGAAAGGTTGTCACCTTAGCCTCGATGATAGAAATGAAAGCTTTAATCGCTTAGGTGAGACTGCATTCTTCAAAATCTGCCAAACTAAAGCAATCATAGCAATGGTAATAGACTTTGCACTTTATACAGCGACTCATTACTATTCGAGACGTCTCAAATAGCATCACAGAATATAACGTAAATTACATTCTTTGTGTGTGAAAGGCGGTCGATGCTCCCATCTAATCCCAGGCCCATTGGCTACCAATCGCCAGAAGATCAAATTTAAGATCCTCTGGTGAGTGGGAGACGCCTACAATTGGAAGTAATAAACCACTAAAGACGTCAGATCAGCCGCTTCCTCACAACTTTTCAGTGAAGCAGCAACACAACGATATACAAAGAAAGAGATTCCATTATCTGTCCACACCTCAGCAGCCAACATGACAGCTCTCTGCCAGTTACTGATAGCAATCCTCACCATAGCCAGTAAGTATGAGTGGACATATACAGTGCATGGCCTTTACATTATATTATATCAGAAGCTTAGTGTTGAGAGCATTCATCTCACAGGCGAGAGGAACTGCGATCGATTCTCGGGCAACTCGAAACTTCCAGCAAGATTGCTTACAGCTCAACCGTCTGTTTACCGGCAATAAGTAGCAACCCGGATGATAATTGTTTCAGGGATAGCTATCCGAGAGTAATAATATATTAAAGAATAAATCAATCAATAGTAATTTCGTCAATCAATCCATGACGGTTTGAGCGACACTGCAATGCTTAATTGGCTTCAAAGTTTCTCCTTCAAAATGTAGTCAATTCACATAATAATATATTCTGCGGGAGCATTGAGACGCCCAAACCGTGTGATAATGCGCTACAGAAAATAAAATAATTATTATAATTATTATGACTGCAAATCATCACTGAATTTTGCTGAGCAAAATGTTTTGTTTTACTTGCAGAAGTCGGCGGGCAAGATGTAGTCACCCAACATACTCCCGAGATAACAGATTTTGAAGGTCAAAACGTGACAATGAACTGCAGTTATTCCACAATAGACGTTGCCTTCTGTTACAGGCAATATCCTGATGGAGCTCTCCAGTACTTGTTCAGGATATATGTCTCTGGAAATGTAGACAATCCTCCTGACCGTTTCAATGCCGAGCTGATCAAGGAGAATAAAGTAATTGAGCTGCAGATACTCGGGGCTGTTGTGGGTGACAGCGCTGTGTATTACTGTGCCATGAACCCCACACTGTTACAGGAAGGCAGATTCCCCGTACAAAAACTCAGCAGAGAATCATGGCCTCGTCTCAGACATTTAAGTTCGTTTTTTGAACAGACGGATGTGCTTCCACAATTATAACAGGGAGTGTGGTGTACAGACTCTGGAGTCCTGTATTGTTGTGGTTATAGCACTCGCCTGAAAACAGAGTGGACCTTGGTTCGATTCCCCGGCAGGTGAGTGCGGAAACTTAGGCAAGTCTCCTTACTCCACCCACTCGCCACGGTGCACCGAGCAATAAGTAGGAATACAGCTGTTAGTCGATTGGGGGATAGTTTTTTTCTAGAGTATATTCCCTTCGTAAAGGAATAATTATGATTTAGTCAATTTACAACAGTTTGCTGTTCGCTGCTGTGTAGAATTGGCTGCAGCGTTTCGCAAACAAAATAAAGCGTAAATTGCCTCTCAGCTGTATTCAGCAACATGCGTTGAGACTTCTCGAAGACGTGATAAGGCGCTGGAAATTAACCCAGTGTTAGTTTGCTAACCTCCAGGAGTTACCTTAAACCACACTCAGAGGATCCTAAATTTTGCCTCTTGCAAAACTTCAATTAATTTATACACTTTACTGTAGATACTGTGAAGGGCTTTCAGATGTCTTGAAGATGTATTGAGGCGCTATAACAAATGCAAGGATTATCATTATTGTTAAAACTTTCAGCCACTCAGCAAGTACAAATGGTTATTCCAGAGAGACAGAGCGAGACTCAGAGAGTGAGAGAGCGCGAGTGAGTGATAGATAAGAGTGAGAGATATGAGAAAGAGAGGGTAAGAGAGAGAGATAGATAGATAGAGAGAGAGAGAGAGAGAGAGAGAGAGAGAGAAAGGGATAGAGAGAGAGAGAGAGAGAGAGAGAGAGAGAGAGAGGGAGAGAAAGAGAGATAGAGAGATAGAGAGAGAGTGAGAGTGAGATAGCGAGAGAGAGAAAGTGAGAGAGAGAGAGAAAGAGAGGGAGAGGGATGAGAAAGAGAGAGTGAGAGAGAAGAGAGAGTGAGAGAGAGAGAGAGAGAGAGAGAGAGAGAGAGAGAGAGAGAGAGAGAGAGAGATGAGAGAGAGAAGGATTTCGTTTGCAATATACGGAATACTCAATGTGCAGCTTGGAAGCACGGAATTGAATAATAAAAAGAAAACATAAAAAGTAGACAGTTTAAAATATTGCTACTCTGACCACCGCAATTTGTGTCACACTGCTTTGTGAAATTCGTCGATTCGTTTCCGCCAAATAAAACGCTGTCACTACACTTGTTAGAATAACCTGTCTTGCGCTTTAAAACGTCTCGTAGACATGATGAGGCGATATACCACACGCATGGATCATTATTATATCTCCCAGTTTGATTTGAATCATCATAAGCATGGTCATGGGTTTCCACATATTTCAGATACCAGGTTAACAGCAATAAACGTTAATATATGAAGCGTTATTCAGCGATTTAAACAGCAGAGCAAAATAACTTGTAGTAATGAAATTTGCCAGAAATTATAATATTTTGCACCCAAACTCCTGAAACCCAAATGCACAGAGGCCGGAAGGACACTGTCAACTAACTGGGGCAGAGACCGCCGAGAGACTGCTGACGTCACGTGCCTCTTCCGATTTCGCTTCGAACCCTCTCAATGTCTCTTTTAACCTCGTTACCAAATTGACATCTGCCCCCGGAGATGTGAAGCCAACACACATTAGACCATTGTCCAGCCGTCTGTACACACTCAGGCGTTTCCACTTAATATCTCCTACTACCTACTTTTGACGAGATATTATAAGAATACTTGCATTTTGAAGAGCCCCTTATCTTGCCTCTGAGACGTCTTAAAGCTCTTAGCAGAATATACTCTGATGTGTGGTCATTGTGCATTTCAAGTACGAAAGGGGTTATTACCCCCAACAAGGAAATCGACAATGGACTGACAACAAATTTCCGAGTTGATGCTTGGTGCACAGTTGTGTGTGCGGGAGTAAGGAAACTAGGCCAACATTTTATATTGACGGGAATGGAACACAGATCTCTCGCTTGTGTGGCGAGGGAGTGAGCTCCAGGACTCCACGGATGGCACACATTTGCGGAACTCATGTATGCGTTTTGGATGAACTTAAATACTGGTGTAACTTCCTGCAGGTGTCAGACACTCAGCTAAACAAATGAATGTCAGCGATGGAAGAGAACCAATGGAGGAGCGAGATGGCAGAGCAGAGAAGATGACGGAAAGTGACAGAGACACAAGGTTTGTACATAACGCTCAGACCTGCTCCCTCACAGTATATGCCAACTTCTGTGTGTCATTTCCTGATCAGCCCTCCTCTCAGTGCCTTACTGAATCCCAGCCAAAATTCTCCAACTGCACCATCAACGGTCTCTCAACGCCCCGGGCCATTAAATATATAAGAACATGTATATCTATTGGGCAGCAGCCATCATTACCTTGTTAGGTAAGCGATAAACTCCCTCGTTAAGTCTGGTCCCTGCAAATAAAATCCAATGCTTATGTTTTATTGCATACAATAACCAATATGCTGCAGGGCTTTAGCGGTCGACTGGCGGCACAGGTTAAAACCTTCGGCAAGTATGCTTACTCCACACACAAGCCGGTGTTGACCTACCAGTACGTAGGCTTCCGATTATAAGTCGATCCGCAGATGCCTTTTGTGGTGTGATAATCCCTTAAAAAAAATTACCTATGATAATATGTGCTCGCCATCCAGAACTCGTTAGCGGTTACTTCTGTGCGCATACGATGCGGTGCTTTGCCCAGAAAATACACTTAATGTGAATTACATGAAGCGCTTGGACATCTCCAAGCTGTGGTAAGTCGCTATATGAATTGAAAGCTTTATCAACGTGATTATAATTATTGTATTGAATGTTGTTGCATTGTGTCTGTTTCCCAGGATATTGTGGAGGTGATTCAGTGACACAGCTCGAATCTTCTTCAACAGTGAATGAAGGGGAGGATGTTACTCTGCAGTGTAATTACACAGCTACAAGCACCACCACTCCCTATCTGTTCTGGTACCGTCATTATCCCAACAGAGCTCCAGAATATATCCTTTGGACATACAGCAGGGGTCAACCGCAACGTGCAGACTTTGCAAAAGAACGTTTCTCAACGAAAGTGGAAGAACGTCGTAGAACCGTCCCATTAAATATAGCCCAAGTGAGAGTTACAGACTCCGGGGCATATAACTGTGCACTGAGTCCCACAGAGGCACAGATCAGCGATTGCGCCCTACAAAAACTGCCATGTGGAGTCCTGCAGCTCAGTGGTTACAGCACTCGCAAGCAGCAAGCAAGCGAGATACGTCGGTTCGATTCACGGCAAAGCGCTTTGAGGCATTGCGAAGATATGGTTTGGCACTGTAATAATTGCAACGATAATTATTGTTAAATAAGATTATTTTATTTTCACAGAAATAACTTCATATATTTTGCATTCTGGGGAGACCTGCACGTGGAAGTGTCTTTCCCTGTTCTTTGAAAAAAGAGTAAAACATCAGAAACCTTAACTTGCATGTACGTAGTGAAATTCATAACGGGAAAGTTATGACGGGTCGAAAACTGTTTGCTATCAACTGTCTACAAATGCAGAAATGCTGTAGCTGCAATCCGCCAGCAGATATCGCACTGGAAACATATATAACAGGAGCTCCGACTGACATAATTTGTCACATTCCTTTCTGCAGCTAATACTTGGCAGCAATAGCAGGTGCGTCTTGTTACAGTTGACATAGTTCACTCATAAACACTGTTGCTTCTTCAGCTGAAGTGTAAAAATCTAGTCTAAAACATGATTCGCACAAAACATACATTGCTCAAGAAGCATTATTTGTGACACTTTTTATATGTGTTGTGTTTCTGCAACATAAGCAGCGGCCTCTTTGTGGATCTCACTGCGGTAATAAATGTGTTATTTTTTGTAAAGAACAATACGGTCATTGATATTGGTTTAGCTTGAAAAAGAGATTACAACCGACATATTTTAATTTAATTGAAGAATTCAAGAACTATCTCGTATCGCCTGTGAGATGAAACTGACGAACTGGGTCCAAAACCAACAACATTCAGACGCATAAAAGCAAGTACCAGTAACAGAGACAGATTTTCACCTCAGCCACGATGATAGAAAGTAAACTTTTTCTAAAGCTGGGCTGCTTGGTTCAAAATCAACCAAGTGAATGCATTCAGAACAGTATTGAAAATAAAAATGAGCATTTGATATAGAACCATATTGCGTCATGGAGGCGTCTGAAAGCGCTTCATAGAATATACTTTAAAACAAAATTGTGAGTGGGTGAAACGAGACAAAAATTTTCTCTCAAGTGTCTGCAATTGCACACTTGCTGTAGCCATAAGCCATCAGCAGATGGTGAACTAAACACAAATATAGCATGAGTTGCCACTTACAAGACGTGTCAGGTTCCTCTCTGTAACTAATTTCCTTGGCAGCAATAACAGGTGCTTCCTGTTACAGTTGACATTGCTTCCCTCATACAAACTATCGCTGCTTCAGCTGAAACGTAGAAAGGTTTCTCTATAGCATGATTGACACAAGGTTTAGGTTGCTCAAGAATCAATTTCTGTTGCTCCTTTTCTATTTTATTGTCGCTCTCTCAAATAAGCAGCCGCCTTTAAGTGGACCTCACTGCGGTAATCAACCGGCTAGACTTTGCTAAGGACAACATTGTGGGTTTTTTCTGGTTATTTTGGGTAGGAAATTGAAACTGTCCTTGTTTAATTCAATTTAGGAATTGAATAATTATCTTAGCTATTTTTTCCCGAGCTTTTCTGGTAATTCCATGCAGGATTTTACCGCAATAATAATAATATTGCTTGTCTTTAATGTAGGCCTTTCATGATTGAGGTGGGAGAAAAGAGGATATTTTCAGTTACTGTGAAATAAGTGATACAATAGGCAATTTGCGCATATAAATTTCCCCACAAGTATTAATAAAATGGGTGACGGCAAATTGTCGAACGAAAAGCATTCTGCGAGATCAGAGAATGCAAATGTAACAGAGAGAGGATGTCATCTCAGACTTAATGATAGAAAGTAATCATGTATTCATTCAGGATAAGCTGCACGGTTTCATCACTCTACATCCAAATCCTTGCGATGATTATGTCCAGGCTAGATTACACCACAAGTCTGGTCACTCTACAATCTGACCCTTCCATTCACAAATTGCAGACTATCCAAAAATCTGTATGATCTGTTATTTTCACACACGATTACACAATTTTTTGATCTTAACTTATCCCACTCTACTTGCTCCCATTCCACAGCGAATTCAACCGCCTGAGACCGAATTCAAGATCCTCAGACTCACTTTTAAATCCTATATGGTTATCTCTAATCCTGCCTCTGCGATATCATGGAAACGAACACATTTGGTCTTCATTTTAGTGTCAAGCCGGTCACCAAATCGAATTGGCTCGCAGGAAATTCGCTCACCCCTCCCCCCAGAAAATAAACTGTGAAACTTTAACTTCCCTCCAACGTTGAGCAGGGGATGCTCACGTCAGTTGATTAAGAAGTGAGGTCATCGCGATCAAGTGTCACCTGATTCAAAACCATAAGCCTCCAATCAACACCAATAACTTTTCCACTCAAGAGCTCAGTTGCGGAGTAAGTGATGGGGTTGGAGGGAGCCAGTGGGTGTCTGGCTCTCGCTGCCATTTTAATAGGTAATTTATTATAACAATTATAAATCTTTCAATTTTTTTTTAAATCATTTAGCTGAATCGGTTTCCTTTTCTGCTCATATTATTAAACATATTAATAATTGTAATCGTGTTTTATATGGCGCTTCAATATGTTTTCGAGCAGTCTCAAGGCGCTTCAAGTAATATACTGTCAATTGCAGAGACGTTCTGTTTCGCGGGGGAGATTCGGTAGCCAATTGCGCACAGTAGTGTCCCCCAAACAATCAACGATTCACTGACTACATTTTAAATGTCTGTTATTTTCTTTTTGAACGGAATATTATTCCCGGATAGGGATCAGCTAATTGTTTAACCAACATATTTCTACTTAGTGTTGGATAATCAGAAGTGTGTGCTTTAAGGAAATTAGCCTAATTTTATGCCCTGTCCTGTCCCGGAATCGAACCCGGGTCCTGTCGCTTGCCAGGCGAGCGCTCTAACTACTGAGCTACAGGATTCCACGTTCTTGTCTTTCAGGCCTGACCCAGGGAGACTCTGTGACAGAGAAGGTGGCTTCAGTGACTGGGAAAGAAGGAGGAAGTGTGACCATGGAATGCCATTATGAGACATCTCTTAACGGCTACTATTTATACTGGTATCGAGAACAACAAGAAAAGCAACCACAGTTTCCGCTTAAAAAGGGTTCTAGTGGTGATATAGATAAAGCAGACTTTGCTAAAAAACGTTTCTCTGCAGAGCTCCAAACCTCGACAAAATTCACCAGTTTAACCATCTCCCTGTTGGAGCTGTCTGACAGCGCTGTGTATTACTGTGCTCTTGAACAACACAGTGATCGGAAACAGTGAGAGACTCATACAAAAACTGACGGCGTTTAGTGGGTTTGTGCTCCCGTCTCTCTAGGCCGCAGCAGCGATTACCTGTGGGAAGGGAAACGAGACAAAAACACAAAGAGAACATCTCATTCACAGCTCATCCGACTTTCACGCAAACAGCTCAATGATCCCATGATCTCAACTGATCATGCAGTAACCGTGGTTAGAGCACAGGCCTCGAAAGCGAGAGACCTGGTTTGGATTCCCGTTAGGGCGAAATTTTTCAAGTTTCCTTATTCTACATACCTGTGTTTAGCTTGCAATATGTTGCAACCTGATTGATGGTTTGCTTTTCCCCCGATAGCAATTCCTTCAAAATAATAACTATAATAATAAGACATAATTTGGTCACTCAATCCACGAATCTTTATGATCCACTTTTTGTGTGCAACTGGCTGCCGAGCTTCGCGCAAAGAACATACAGTCACTACACAATATTGTGTATTCTATTAGGAGCTTTGAGGCGTTTGCATGGTTTGATAAGTTGCTAAAGCAAACGGAAGATTAATCATTATATTTTTATTATGATCATCCTTCCCTTTAATGCTATGCCTTGCAAGATTAGAAGAAGCTGAGTGAGAGGAATCCTTGTCACTAGCGACTGGTGAAAGCCGCTGTATAAAAACAATTGGTTGTAGTATTGAAACGCGTCTGAGATGCCAATGAAGGTGATGTGAGACTGTGGCTCCGCCAGTGAAGTCAATCACTGCGGGTTATCAGCAAACTGATGCCACAGACACAACCAAACAGACTGAAGAGCAGCAATCAGGCTGTTTGCTGTCTGTCTTGTGCTGGGAATCTTTACGTCAGGTGAGGCCGTGTTGAGCTAATTCAGTGTCGCTGCTGATGGTCACCTCAATTTAAGCAACAATTGGTGGAGTCCTCTATCTTGGTGGGTAGAGCACTCGCTTCGTAAGAGAGCGGACCTGGGTCCGATTTCCGGGAATGGCGAAACCTTGGGCAAATTTCGTTACTGAGGCACATTTCCACTTATAATCCTTGCATTTGATTTTCCCACACATACGCCTATATTTACCTAACGGTAACTAGGAACAATATTGCTCTGCAATCCTGGGCTACACACCCGTCGAAACCATAATAATTTCCATTTTGATGCGTGTTTAGTGGGTTTAGAATCTGTTTTCCAGGGGCAATAATATATTAAACTATTTAAATAATAATTTGTTGTCTCTGGAACGTGTACGGTGCCTTTACAGTCGGAAGAACATGACAAGGCGCTCAAAAATGACTCATCTAAGGACAAAGATAATATTTTCATGCTCTTTCATGTTTATTGCACAACTCTGTGATGGTGACTCTGTCACTCAGAAAGCTGTCACGATGGTTAAGAAAGCAGGAGAAACTGTGATTCCACAATGTACCTCTTCCAAGACTGAAAGCGATTTCATTCTCTCCTGGTACCGACATTACCCAGGCAAACAGTTGGAGTTTATAATTAGGAGATATTCTTGGGATGACGATCCGTTGAACGGAACCGGATTTGGAAACCGTTTCTCTGCTCAGCTGCACAAATCCAATCCATCCACCACTTTGTCCATCTCTTAGCTGGTGGTGTCTGACAGCGCTGTGTATTACTGTGCCTTTCGTCTCACCACAGTGATAGACTGCACTGCAAGTCTCGTTCAAAAACTGCCTTCACTTTGCACATGGGGATGATCTGTCTGTCGACGGAAACTTGGTCAGGCCTTGTGGCCCAGCCGGAGGCAGTCATGTCTGTCGCCAACTCAGAGGAAACCACATTCACCTCAAATAAACGTAGCAGCAAAACCTTCACATCATTTTCTGTCACAACAAATGCAGACAACAATGAATTATGGAATTAAGTATTGCAAGTCCAGGTGCTATTTTTCCTTTCGGTTTTCAACTGTAATAAACTATCTTGTTTTTTAAAAAAACTACATCCCCGTTTTGGTCATATTTGACATCTTATTTTAAAAAAAAATATTCAATTAATTCAACGTTTCGCCGACAATTTAAGCATTCAATTCGCTTTAGAGTATAATCTGTGATTCGCGTTGAGACGTCTCAAAGTATTGATGAGGCGCTACAATAATTGTAGGGATTATTACTAATATTATTATTATTGTTTTGATTATTGCTCAGTGTGGGGAAGGCGGTGCTTCAGTATCTCTGCTAACAGCGGTTGACAGCGTGGGGTGTTACTGTACGCTGAGCCTCAGATGATCTAAGCCATTGGAAACCACAAATATTATTATTACAGTCATTGCTTTCATTCATGTTTTCCATCAAATATGAAGCAATGATGAACTGTGTCACATTGGCCAATAGAGGGCATCATCTACTATTATTTTCCAACTCACGATGATATAAAGAGTTCCTGCCAACTGACATGCTGCAACGACAGAAGGCTGTTAAGAATAACATTTTGTCAAGAATTATTGGTGCCTGATCGGAGAAAGTTATGAATGATACACCAATATCACCACCGAAGAGTGAGAACAATTTCCAAGTCAAATAATTATGCAAGTAATTGTGATCCTTTATGCATTGCAGTTTCAGTCTCTCTGTGTGATTTTTTTTTTGCAATGGGTTTGGGTGTTTGTTGGGGTAAGAAAATGACGAAAACCGCCAAGGAGTATTAGAGTATCCGAACCAAGCTGAGATTTCCATTTATCCTTCCATCAATTCGCAAAGACGCATTATTGAAATGGAATGCAAACTCTCTCATTGGAGAGGATTAGGCAAGAGACAAAACTTGGGGAACTCCGAATGTGCGACGGGGTATCTGCTGGAGTCTGACCAGCTAAAACCACATCGTTTGCCATTGATATCTTCTACTGGTAATCTTACCCGTTGTTTGCCCATCAATCACCATCCTTCCCGTTAGTACTTTTGCTTCTAAGATTGTCAGGAGCTGAGTGAGAGGATTACCTGCCCCCTGTGACTGCTGAAAGCCGCTGCATATAATCAATTGGTTGTTATGTTGAAACGCGGCTGTGATGCCAATGAGGTGACGTGAGACTGTAGCTCCGCCAATGCCGACAATCACTGCGGATTATCAGCAAACTGATGGCACAGACACAACCACACTCACTGAAGAGCAGCAATGAGGCTGTTTGCTGTCTGTCTTGTGCTGGGAACCTTTATGACAGGTGATGTCGTGTTGAGCAAATTCAGCGTTCAACAGCAATTAATGCAGTCCTGTATGTTATTAGATAGAGCACTCGCCTCACGTGCGAGAGGAGGCGGGTTCGATTCCGAGCCAGGATAAATCCTAGGGTATATTTCCTTACTTCGCACACTCGCGTCTTTTTGCAGAGCAAACTCGGTTGCTATTTAACCACCTGTTGATCGCGTGTGTAATAATCCGATCCAAATAATAATTTGTTCACTCAATCGACGACTGTTTGTGGGACACTGCAAAGTGCAATTGGCTGCAACATTTCGCCAACGAAAATAAAAGTGTTCACGTCATTTTGTATTCCCTGCAGCGCTTTGAGTCGTCTCAACGACGTGGCATTGTGTTGAGTGAAATAAATTACTTATTATTTTTTCATTGTTAACAAAATGTAAACTGCATTATTAACAAAATGTCGGGAGGAGAATGTCCCAGTTTGGTGTAAAATAATTCAGGCAAATAGCGAATAATGTATTTTCGTGATCTTCAATGTTTATTACAGACCTTTGCGGTGGGGACTCTGTCAGTCAGAAGGATGCACTGATTCTGAAGAAAGATGGAGAAACTGTGACGTTTGAATGTAGCTATTCCACGACTGAGAGACATTACTACCTGTTCTGGTACCGACATTACCCAGGCAAACAGCCAGAATTCATACTACGAAGGGATTCATATTACAATCAGGAAAGAATAGGAGAAGGAATTGGAATTCGATTCTCTTCTCGGCTTCTCACTTCCCAATCTGCCACCAGATTATCCATCTTTGAGTTGCTGGTGTCTGACAGCGCTGTGTATCTCTGTGCTCTCTCTCCTGATATACCCACAGTGATCGGAACCAGGCACAGCCTCGTACAATAACTACCCTGGGTGTGTGAGCTTGGTCTATCCATCTGACCTCTTTATATATATTCAGAGTCAGGCTTTGTGTGCAACGTGTTTGAGGGAAAACCACATTCACCACAAGTGAATCTGTCTGCTGAAGATCCTCGTTATTATTTTTCTCAATATCTTGAGAACGCAAAATAAACATTCAGTTAGCTGCAACAGTCCACGTAATATAAGTGAATCATTGAAGGTGGCAGGACAGGTAGATAATGCTATCCAAAAAATCATACGGGAAATATTAGGCTTTATAAATACGGGAATAGAAGAGAAAATCAGAAAGTTATGACAAACGTTTATAAAACACTATTCAAGCCTCAGCTGGAGACTGTGCTCAGACTGGGCCCCACACTTAAGACGGATGTCAATGCATTGGAGATGGTGCAAAGTAGCTTTACCAGGACGGTACCAGGAATGAGGGACTTCAGTTGTCAGGGCGGTTAAGAGGAGACATGATAGATTGTTTCAAAATGATAAAGGACTTCATTAGGTTTACCAAGGTGAAACTATTTCCAAAAGCGGATTGTTCGGAAATACGAGGGCACCGATTTAAAATCGTTGCAAAGGAATAGAGGTTAGGCGAGTGGAAATGTTTTTTTCCCAAAGCGATTTGTTTGGATTTGGGATGCATTGCCTTAAAAGTTGATGGTCACTGATTTGATAACAACTTTTAAGAGAGAGGTAGACAACTATTTGGAGACGACCAGTTTTCAGTTTAATGGCGAAAGTGCGGGGCAGGTGTTTGAATTGAGTAGCTCTGTTCAAAGAACCGGAACAGAAACGATGGGCCGAATGGCCTCCTTTTGTTCCGTATAATTCTATGATTTCATCATTTCCATTGATTTGGTGTATTATGGAAATGCAGCGAAACAAAACATTTTGTAACAGTGCTTGATTGACTCTAAGGAAGAAAGGAGGATAGATACAAACTGCAATTTCCACATTTACCGACAAAATCTACAGAAAATTCGCGTTACACTGTATTCGGTGAAGGCTTTAGTCATATAGAAGACGTTTTAAGGCGCCACATCCTATGCAATGATTATTATATTTTTATGTCAGTTACCCTGTCAAGTGTTTTGAGACATTTCAGACATAATAATAATTCTTGCGTTTCATATGGAAACATAACACTGCTTCAATGCGACTACATCTCTGAACGTCAACCCCCAAAGGGAAGATAAAGGGATTCAGATCAGCACACATGTTGAGCCTGACAGTTGAACTATTTGACAAATTGAGAAATTGCTGCTGTGTCTCTCAAAGGAAACACTGATTAGTTTCCAACCACATAAAAACATTCAGTGGTATCACATTGAAAGAAATATTTGTAAATGGTGGAAGAAATAATATTAAACTTCACATTTGATAAAGCGCGTTTTTACGTGATGGAAAATCCTCAAAGCGCTTCATATTATACACTGCAAAATGTATGCATGTTCCTCACCAGCTATCCATGAGACCAAATAAATCTTTTACCTTGATGTCTGTTTCTGCAAACATGTGCACCGTATATTGTAAAATATTCTCACAAACGTTTGCACAGACACTTACTTCACCGTCGTTTGGGGTCATCCTGTTTTCTATTACACAGTGCAGCCCATGGACATGATTAATTGTTTCCAAAGCAAGCTGATATATCCAATGATCCCACCTACACGTGGAAATTGCAGAGACAGTTTGTTGGAATAGAAGCCCCACACTCTCCCTGAATGCCAAATTCCAGAAAATATTAGGCGCAGTTTCTCGAGAGCCGAGACTTGATCAAATCCAGATTGTGCTGCTTGAGTATCGGCTGGAGACTAAGCAGCTAAAACGGCACAGCTTGGCCTTGATATTGCTATTTGGCAAGCTTTCTCACTGCTTCTCCAGCAAGGGCCTAGCTGTTCGGTTTTTGGCTGCAGGGTTCACAGGAGATGAGTGGGAGATTTCCCTACCCCTAGTGACTGGTCGGCCATTCCATTTCTTGCAGTTGGACCAGGCTGGGCTGTGCTGCCATGAGCAATGAGTGCCTGGAATACTATGGACCCTCTGGCTCATGAACCGGACTAGAAACCATCAAAGACGTTTGCTCGATCCAAATATTCCTTTTGCAAAATGTGTCACATTTGGGCCATTTAACTTCAAGCAGAACCCCCTTGCAAACTTACCAACATTGCCGCTTGCACTTCAAAGCAAAGACTAAGTTATATTGGTATAACCATTTTTACTTCGGGAAAATATCCCAATGCTTTGGATAGTCGAGCTTTGTAACCAAGATTTGGAGGATGTGTGGGTGGGGGGTATTGAAGGAAGTGTTTAGAGATGGTTGGGGTGGGAGTTTGGTGTGGGGAGATGGGAGGTGGGATTGGACGCTGCGGTGGTGAGTAATTGGGGGCGGAACTGAGTGAAAGGAGTAAAGACGTTGGGAAAGGGTTGATGAGCAGGAATGTGTTGAGATGGAGGTTCTTTATCCGAGAGGAATATTAATGTTATACGACTTGTACTGCTTGCACTGTATACAAGGATAAATCTAAACCAATTTGCATGATTCATAAATCAACTCATCCCGAGACCACACATACACTGTCATTCTCCTGAAACACCGTTAGATGCCGCCATATAGCAATACAATAAAACTGGCTGTTCCAAAGCAGCTTTCGCATCCAGAGAACTCCTCACCAGCGCTTAGCATTGTAGTAATTTGTTGTCCTGCAGTTTAGAGTTCAGAGTACTGGTGCCGCAAGCGAAATGACCTGGGTTTGGCCCATGGGGCGAATAAAACTTAGACAATTTCCTACACCGTACGCCTTTCTTTAGTCAGCCGTGAGTCGGAACCCGATTGACCATCCATTCTCGGATGGCTTTCTGCAACAACAACAACAACAACATTTATTGAGCGCCTTTCACGTCGGGAGGACGTCGCAAGGCACTGCAGTAAACTACGGACACCAAATGTAAATAGACAAGCAAGTACATCAATTTGTAAGTAAATAAAGAAAGACATGAATACATACAAACATGAGTAAGATAGTAGTTCGGTCAAACTGTTCACCTCCGTTTCTGGGAAACTGTTGTTTCCAATTTTGCTCACAATATATAGTCAACCCACTTTACAACGTATTTTGTGAAACGCTTTGAGACGTGATAAGTGTCCATGTGAATTATGAAGATTATTATGATTATCTGCATATCCCTGGCTCCAGTATCTTCATATTGTCACCTCACCCTCACACACAGAGCCAAATTGCATAGACTTTCAGGATGGACACAACCACCCAACCCCCCCCCTCCCAGTTCATCATGGTTGCATTCCGGTATATCAGTGGTTCGATCCGTCGATTCGCATGCGAGAGTCCTGGGTTCGATTCCCAGCAGGTGGCGGAACCTTGTGCAAGTGTACTTACTCTACACACAGACATAAACACGGACACAGACACACATACATACACAGATATGCCTGATAATAATCGCTCAAGAAATAAAACACAATAATAAATTGGTTTATTGACTCCACGACTGTTTTTGCGGACACCGCTTGGCGCAATTCGCTGCCGCTTTTCGCCCACAACCAAACAGTTACTACACTCCACGGTGTATCCTGTGGAGCGCATTAAGATATTCAGAATATGTGTAAAATTTTATACTGAATACAAGGATTATTATTTTTATTAACAGTCTAAAATATATAAGATAATCCTTGCATCTGATATAAGACCTTATGATGTCGTTACGACGTCTCAAGGGAGTAAAGACACTGGTAATATTGTAGATAATCACAAAATTCTGTTATGCACGAATGATCAGCTCCACATAACACTTCCTCAATCATCTCGATCCTCAACACAAATGCCGATTGTAAAGAAGATTGTTTCATTTCGAAACAGACAACATAATAATAATGATTCTTACATTTGATATCGCACCTCGTTACATCATGGAGACGTCTCAAAGCGCTGCGCACGATATACTGCCAAGTGCAGTGACAGTGCGTTTTTTGGCGATACTTGGCAGATAGTCTTAAATTCACAATCCACAAACAGTCGTGGATATAGTGAGCAAATAATTATTATTATTTTGAAGGGCTTCTTGTCACTGGAAAGCGATCAGCCAATGGATAAAAACGCGGGATCATATCTACTGGTCGGTGAAGAGACATGTGTGTGTGTCTCTTTGTCGGTCTGTGGGTGTGTATTTATGTGTGTGTGTGTGTCTCTGTCTGTGTATGTATGTCTGTGTGTGTGCGTGTGTGTGTATCTGGGCGCGATGGGAATATTGATGGGAGTGGCGATGGGGGTGTAAATAAACTTGCCTGAGGTTTCAAACACAGACAGACTCAGACAGACAGAGACACAGACATAGAGGCAGCCACAAAAACAGTGAGTTAGATAGACAGACAGACATACACATAGAAACAGAGATCGATAGACAGACAGACTTACACACAGAAACAGAGACAGACAGACTTACACATAGAAACAGAGACAGACAGACAGACAGACAAACAAAGAGCGCGATAAAAAGACAGGCTTAGACACAAACAAATAATGCGACTTGGATGTAATACAGCGCATGTTCTGTCCATTGAGGCGCGTTAAAACGCATAAAAGGATATCATGTAAAGTGTGCACCATGCTGGCTCCCTCCTCGTCCTGCTCTGTGTCCCCCTGCAGCACCCAATCCCTGTATCACACTCTCTAAACTCAAAGACTCCAACTACTGCCCCAACATATGGACTCCACCCTAAATTTTTCCTCCTCGCTGCCTTGCACGGCGTCCTCAGCCAGACGAGTAGCTCCATTATTTTTCATTCCCGACTCTCAGTAAAGCCACTCTCTACATCACACAATCTTCTCCCAGTCGCAGAGTAGGTTTATACTTCCTGAAATTGGTGTTTCGTCAATTGTCCATTTAATCTTAATTGAGTTACCCTCAAATCCCACACATCTACAACCTGCTCTGGGGCAAAGTTTGTTTGTTCCCTTTAGTTTCAGTTAGTTTTAGTCCCTTACCTCAGGTAGAGTCAACCCCCAACCAAACCAAACCCCGTCCACCCCTCAAAGCCGCCGACACCAGCCACGAAGTGACGCTGTTCATCACAAATGAACCAAATCTCAAACGCTCTTACAGGACAGTCCTGTGTTACTCACAGTCACTCTGAGGTGTCCGGGGCTGACGGTGTCTCCGAGCGGTGAGAGGATGTCTCTCCTCTGTGTCTCCATCTCCTTCCTCTTCTTACAATGTAAGTGTTTGTTTCCATTAAAAATCACCACACAGCACCAGAGAATGTCATTACAGTGTGCGATATAATAATAATAATACTTGCTTTGACATAGCGCCTGTCACTTCGATGAGGCGTCTCAAAGCGCTTCACAGTGTATACTGTAAAATGAATTGTCCGCGCTTCTTGTCGGCGAAACACGGCAGGCGATTGTGATCAATTATCTTACTCTCATTATATTATATATGATAATTCTTTATGTAAATCGATAATGATATTACATGTCATGGTTATCAATTGATATCAATCGCATACTAAGCCAAGCTTTGGGATGTCATTTTAATCGAAGTGGTCAAGATACAAGATGATTCAAACTGATTTAAGATTTTAAAATATTTTCAGATGTTTTCAGTCTCACAGTGAAGCAGACGCCATCGTCTCTGAGGAAACAAGAATGCGAATCTTTGACCATCAACTGCGCTTTTCTATCAGAATGGTATGAGAATATCCGGAGACTGAATTTCTTTTGGCAGTTCTCGAATGGGAGACATTGGAAGAGCATTAGCCATGGAGGACGATTTGTTGTAAAGACGGACACGGGATCAAAGACGTCTGCTTTGCAAATTAATGATTTGAAAGTTGAAGACAGCGCTGACTACAGATGCAGAGCTCGATATGAGCGGAATACCACAATGCTGTATCGGGACTTCCGACAATACAAAAAGGCCCTTCACCCACCTCATAGAAATAATATAGAAAATGTGAACTTGCCAAATAATTCAACGCACATTCCCCATTCGTTTCTGAAAAGCTGTGATGTTGAATAACACTTCGTTGGAGAAGCAATCATCATTTATGAATAGTTAGGAAAAGAGAGTGTATACAAATTGACATCGGCTGCTTTTCACATTAACAAATTTAATCATAAGAGACAGATGGATTGTCCAGTCCCACTTGGTAAATATTCAATAGAATTTTACTTGTTATGTCATTGATTGATCATTTCAAAGGCAGAAATTATTTCAATTGTTTCGCAAAACAGCCATTTTGCACTGACATAAAATACTGTGCTGGTTTTCTGGGAAGCCACAATGGAAAACCTTAGCGCAAATACAGTACCGCTATTTTCATCAAAAAGCATTGGACGTGAACACTGATTACTGCGTAAACTTTTCATTTTGTTCAATGTGTCGAATGCTTGCTTCCGAAATTAATTATATTAAGCATGAATTTCTGGAGTTATTTAAAGGAAGAGATTCTCTGTGCGTTGCACGTTTATTTTATTTCTGTGGAAATATTATTGAAGCTAAACGTGACTTGGCAGATGAAAAGTACGGAGATGCGACAGCGGTGGAGAGATACGCACTAATGATCAATTTGTCAGAATTTAGCGGTTTTGGTGCCCGTGTGAAAGCATGATCTATAAGAACAGTTTTTGTACCTTGTGGAATGAGATCTGAGTGCCTGTGGTACATTGGAAAACAGAAACGAAAGATGGATCAGAAACCAAAGTAACTGTAACAAAACGTGAGTGGGAATAAATTCTATTGACATAAAACAAAAGAATATTAACCTGCATTTGTAAAACGCATTACTCGAAATAGTTATTTGCTATTTGCTATTTGCAAGTGTGCTATTGAAACAATCCACTTGACCAACCGTGAAAATCTGTATGTTTTTGATGTGGAAAAGTTTATTCTGTTTCCACTTCGAAGCGTATTTTTTCAATTGACCTACTTTAGTCCTTGTTTCGTAAAGTGAATGATTTTCTCTGGAGAGTAATTGCAAAGGACTATGCGCAGAGGACTTATTTCGTGTAAATTCGGGTAATCAATATATGTAGCCTTTGTCAGATAGAAATGTTGTCCCTAATCTCCTCTGTCCTCCCGAGGGGAAGGAAAAGGCGATCTAATCGGAAATGAATTGGCTCCAATGTGACATGAGTTGGAAGAACAGAGCAATAACTGAGGTTAGCTTCCTTCACCACTCTGCTCCCATTAGACCTGCTGGGAAAAGTGCAATAAATGGTAGGACTTTTCAAGCTGGACAGGACATGCAGCCGATTAGTTAGTCAGAAAATTTTTTCATAAAAGCGTGTCATGACGCTTTCCTGTTTGAACAACGTGTGAATATTTGATGCAGGCGCAATGTCATGTGGGAACTAAATTCACAATTTGGATAATTTTAATTTTGATGGCTTCTGCCCCAGTTGAGCAAAGTATAAACATTGCATCGTTAATTATTAAAGCACAGATTGGGGCCATTCAGACATTTTGAAGAGCTAACAGTCAGTCCCTTTCCCCATAACATTTTTACTCATATATTAAGAAATGTATCAATTGTTGCCAACATATTCGGAGACAGAAAGTAGATAGCGCACCAGTGGTGATTTGTTTCTGTTTACTCTCTCGCTAGTTCAAATTACTGATGTACACTGTAACTGGTATCGTTGAGCTAATAATTATAACTTGCGTATACATAGTGCATTTTTCCATCTGGAGAGCATCCGAAACAAATGCATTCAGTTGGTTCGTGACCGAAAGAAATTCCACTGAAAGAACGACAGAAAGATAAAAGATAAAAAGATGGAAAGAAATAAAGAACGAAAAGAAAAAAGAAAGAACGAAATAAAGAAAGACAGAGATAAAGAGAGCGAGAGAGAGAAAGAGAGAAAGAGAGAAAGGGAGTGACATACACAAAACACTTCACTGATGGCACAAGTGGAACTGAAATGAGCAGTTCACAGACTGAGAGCAACTGATATTGGCAACAAACCAGAGATTAAACCTCCTCCAGCAGCGATGTTAAAGAAACGACATTTACAGCAGGAAACTTTCCATTTGCCTCAACTGTAAACCCTCCGAGTCAATGTTACAAAACTGACACCTGGTTCTCTGCTAAACATTCCCATGATCACAGACACCAAAAGCCTCAGTGTGGATTTCACCACAGCAAACAAGTATAAGATTAGACAAACAAAGCTTAATTAAAATGGTGAATTTATTGCATATCATAAACGTTGTCATAGAAGTAGCCATGTGGCTTGTGTCTGCACTCAAGTGTCTGATTTTCAAGAGCTGGCTATTTTAGTGCATTAATCTGCTCTTTCTACCATTGTTACTAAAAGCATCCTTACATTTAGTATAGAGAAATTCCATGCCTTGGGCAGGGAGAAAAGGGAATTTACCAGAATGATTTCTGGGAAGAGCGGATTCATGTTATGAAGACAAAAGTGCCTGAAAATGTTCTCCTTAGAGAACTGAAGTTTTACTGCTAAACTAATGCCAGTTTTGAAACTTGTGAGAGATTTCTTATGGAGTAGAGAGTGAGAAATTGTTTCGCTTGTCAAGTGGGTCAGCAACCACGAATCGCAAGTTGAAGATAATTGGTCAAAGGTTCAGAGTGGAGAGAAGGAGAAATTATTTCAAATGAATGTTGCTATTAACTGCAATGCACTGCCTGAAAGAGTCGCGGGAAGCAGATTCGATAATAAATTTCGGAAGGGAAAGGGAATAGATGCATCAAAATGAATGATAGAGTGTTATGCGACACGAGTGGGGGAGTCGGGTTTAATTGAATAGCTCATTTCAAAGAGCCAATACAGGCAAGAAGGGCCGAATGTCCTCCTTCTGCATAATTCCATGATTCTAAGTAACCTGTAATTTGCATCCCGCAGGATCCAGTTGTACAGTTTCCCAGTCACCGCCTGAACAAACTGCTTTTGCTGGTGAGAGGATAAATTTACATTGCCAATACTCAGGATCCTGTGGACAAAATTTCAGCGTCTCCTGGTACCGTCGGTCCCCTGGTGAGGGACTGAAATACCTGCTCCACAGAAACCCCTCAGAAGAGGGAGGAAATTCCAATGGAGATCACATTTCTGCTTCTCTTGACACTGCCAAGAAAATCTGCGTTTTAACCATCACCGGCCTGGGGCTGACAGACTCCGCTATGTATCACTGTGCACTCAGTCTGCACCACAGTGATACACATCATAGGAAGCCTCGTACAATAACCCTCATCACAACCAAAGCTGGGAAACAGTACAGTGCAGTTTGTGACAGAGAGTGTAAGCAAACCCTTTCCAACTGCCACCGTGGTTTATACCTTATTCAGTTCATTTCAAATCAATTTGCTCATTTTCTGTTCTTTATATTTGTTTTTCTCCAATGTTTAGCAGAATTCGGCAAATGTTTGTTGCAATTCAGACATGTAATGATTAGTATTTGCACTAAAATATGCCTCACCTGCAGGAGCTCTCTGTTATAATAATTTCCACTGTTCTTTCTACCATTGCTATAGATAATTGTCGGCGAAGTTCATATTCGCAAGGCTATGGGGAGAGAGTAGTGGATTGAAATTGAATGGGATAACTCTTTTCAGAGAGCCGACACTGACACAATGGCTGGAATGACATTCTTCTGTGCTGCAAAGTTATAAGTTTGTATGACTAAAGATATTTATAAAATTATAATGCCATCTCTGCGGGAAACGTCCCAAAGGGTTTCACATGGTACAATTTAAAGTGAAGTGACTTTGTGATTTGTTGGGTAACGCGGTAGCCAATTTGTTAATAGTAAGTTCCGACAAATATTCGTGAAGCAAAACACAGTTTTTTCTTAATTAGTAGATTGTCATTCATGAAAATTAGAGAAAGAAACATCCTTCTCGTTTCGAAAACTGCAGTGGGAACTTAAAGTCCATCTGAACATTCATAGGTGGCCGAATGTATTAATACTGTGATATAAGAAGCAATGAATCTAAGTAACCTGTAACATACATCTCGCTGGATCGAGTTATACATTTTTCCAAATCACCGCCTGAACAAACTGCTGTTGCTGGTGAGAGGATAAATTTACATTGCCAATATTCAGGATTCTGTGGACAGGATTTCAGCGTCTCCTGTTACCTTCAGTCCCCTGGCGAGGAACCGAAATATCTGTTCCACAGAAAACTCTCAGGAGAGGGAGGAAATTCCAATGGAGATCACATTTCTGCTTCTCTTGACACTGCTAAGAAAATCAGCGTTTTAAACATCGCCGACATGCGGCTGACAGACTCCGCTCTGTATCACTGTTCACTCAGTCTGCACCACAGTGATACACATCAGAGGAATCCTCGTACAATAACCCTCATCACAACAACAACAACAAGATTCCATTTATAAAGCGCCTTTCACGTCAGGAGGACGTCCCAAGGCGCTGCACAGTTGGGTCATGACCCGAGCAGGGGGGAAATGGTCAGGGTGAGGGGAGGGAAGGGGGGGAGCGAGGAGGGGGAAGAGAGTCGAGAGGGGAGCTGAAGGCTCGGTCAAAGAGAAAGGTTTTGAGACCGGCCTTGAAGGAGGAAAGGGAGGAAGCAAGGCGAAGGCACTGGGGGATGGAGTTCCAGAGCCTCGGTGCTGAGAGGCTGAAGGCCCGACCACCGATGGTAGGGCGGTTGGGGCGGGGGACGTGGAGCAGACCGGAGCCAGAGGAACGGAGGGTACGGACAGGTAGGTAGGGGGATGGTAGATTGGAGAGGTAGGAGGGAGCAAGGCCGTGAATGGCCTTGTAGGTGAGGATGAGGATCTTGAAATCAATCCTCTGGGGGATGGGGAGCCAGTGGAGGCGAGCGAGTGTAGGAGTGATGTGGTCCCGAAGCCTGGTGCGGGACAGTACACGAGCTGCAGAGTTCTGAATGACCTGCAGTGTGGAGGGAGGTGGCGGGAAGGCCGGCGAGGAGAGAGTTCCCATAGTCTAGCCTTGAGGTGACAAAGGCATGAACTAGGGTTTTAGCAGCGTGAGGGGTGAGGTAATGCCCAACCAAAGCTGGGATACAGTACAGTACAGTTAGTGACAGACAGTGTAAAAAACCTTTTCCAAACTGCCACCATAGCTTTCACCTTATTGATTTCATATCAGGTCAAATAAAATATGTGATACACTTCTTTCTGAATGTTTGAGATATTTTTCACCGACAGATATTAAATTGTGATAAGTGTTCGTTGGAAATTAGACATGTTGAAAGTAACAGTTGGAGCAAGTAACACAATGACAAATAGAGTTATCCCTACTTTTGTTTTTCCGCTGCAGCTCGTCATTGAGACGTCTCAAAGCGCTTCACAGAATATTCTGTAAACTGAATTGACAGTATACTTTGTAGTAAATATAAAGCAGCCTATGTTTTTGATTGTCAGAGTGAGCTCTTAAAAGATGCGACATACATTTCCACACAGTTTTTGTAAAGTGATATTTTGATGTCAGTGGAGACTTGTACCTCAGTGCTGAGTGAGATGACTTGGGTTGGAATCCCAGGAAGTGCGAAAAGTTGGACAAGTTTCTTTACTCATTACTCGCGTCTCTCTTTTGCTTGCAGTAAAAAGGTACGCGGTTGTTGGTCGACTGTCGGATTATTTTCTGGGGTAATGACCCCTGCGAAATTAATTGGCAAATATAGGTTTTGCTCCTCAATCCACGATTATTTGTAGCTCACTGCTGTGCATTAAAGTTGAAAATATACAACACTCCATCAAATGCAATAATTGCAATTACGTTACTTGCAGAGGTGAAGTCAACATCATCAATGATTTGAAATGGCATTGGTATCGCTTTCGGTATGGAATATAACTTCAGTGATATTTTGACTGTAAATTTGAGTTGCTATGTGCTTTCTAGGAAAACACGGCTGCGCATTTATGCTGTTAAATCCTTTGAGCTGTTAAATTCACTATTATTGGGCTTAATGTTTAAGTCATTCTCTCTCGTCGTTACAACATTTTGAGGAGTTACCTCTTGCGTCTGTGTGGCAGTGAATAAAACGTTCTTTCTGGCTATAAGGGCAGCGTTGAACCACCACAGATGAAGTGTCTGTTACAGCAGGCCAGACTGCAAACCTGAGCTGCATCAACTCTGCTGATTTCACGAATGCTTTAATGATCTTGTAGTGTCACTATCAACTGGAACGTCCGCTGTACACACTGCGACAGGAGTTTGATGGAAACACTTTTAGTGGTGAACTCCACGCAACATGTCACCGCTCATCTGGACACGAGCAGGAATAGATCCACTGTACTTGTGCTCCGCATGGCTCCAACTGACACGGAAACACTTTATTGTGCCATTACACACATATAGCGCTTGATCACGACATCGAGGCCTGTTAAAGCGCTTCACAGAATACACTGTTATTGTTAGAATACATCAATGTACAAAAACCTCCAAAGAGGAGAGAAAGGGCTTCATCTCCGCACAGATGTTATTCCTGACAGTTGACCTATTTGACAAGTTGTGACTTTGATGCTTCGTCACTCATGAGGAAACACCTGACTTACTCCAAACCACAAGCAAAATGTGATAGAGTGGTTCATGTGGGGAAATAGTGAAAGAAATAATGCTAATACTTACATTGAACATAGCGCATTATCCCAATTTTGAGATGTCCCTAAGCGCTTCATAGTTTATACTGTAAAGTGAATTCATTGAATTAACTGAAAGATGCAGTTGCTGCGCTTCACAATATATCAATGTCATACGACCAGCTTTCTCAATATATTCATTGGTATTTTGGAGCATTCGGCAGAGTGAAGGTTAACTGTACACATTTTAGCGAGATAATGTGTTGATATTCATGTTTTGTAAGTGAATAATAATTTAAATGGGTATCTATTTTCAGTCCAACCTCTTAACTGATACTGTATGTCACACTTCGTTTACACATTAAAAGTTTACACCTTCTGAATTTATTTCACAGTTTGACGACATTTTGCAAAATAACCAGAGGGGAGACGAGAAGACAATCTTTAACAAATAATCTTGTTACGGTCCAGAATGCACAGTCTGAAAATATGCTGGACCCAGATTCGATAGCTCTAGATCTTGAAAGGAATTGGACAGTTAGCTACAAATGAAAACATATGTGGAAACAGTGGGGGATTGGGATGGATTGATAGCTTTTCTCTATCACATCATCTACATGGGTCAGACCTGTAAGTCATGTCTAAAATGGAAATAATATTGTGCAAAATTAATAGCTAATTCAACTTTGCATTATACAGAGCGCTTTATCACGACTTCGAGGCGTGCTAAAGCGCTTACAGAATATACTGTGAACTGAATCATCTACATGTTATGGGCGAAATACGGCAGTCCATTTTGCGTCCCACAAACAACTGTGGATTAAATGACCAATTTGTAATTAATATTTTTTTGAAGGTTTTATTAACCCCGAAAATATTTGATGGAGCTCAGACGACGTGGGAGTTATTATGTGGGTGACCCAGGCTGCTATTCTGATAGGTAATCAATTATGACAAATAATAGTCAACAGCGATTGCATAGCTTACAATCGTGGAGTCCTGTACCTCAGTGGTTAGAGCGCTCACCTCGGAAGCGAGAGACCCTGTTCCGATTCCCGGAAAAGAGAAACATTGGGCGAGTTTCCTGACTCCACACACAACACGTAGGAACCCGTTTGGTACTCGACTGGCGAATCGCAGTTTCTCAGTTAATAGTACTTTCAAAATAAAATATTATTGATAATCTTATCGCTTAGTCTTCGACTCTTTGTGGGACATGGCTGTGCACATTTGGCTGCCGCGTTGAGGCCATAAAAGACGCAGTCAGTTCGCTTTGCGTACAGAGGGTGAAGCGATTTCAGTCGCCTTCACGACGCGTCAAGGCGCCGCAGCCAATGAGACTGTGGTTCCGCTAATGACGGTAATCACTGCGGGTTATCAGCAAACTGATGGCACAGACATAACCACACAGACTGAAGAGCAGCAATGAGGCTGTTTGCTGTCTGTCTTGTGCTGGGAACCTTTATGGCAGGTGAGGCCTTGTTGAGCTAATTCAGTGTTGCTGCTGATGGTCAGCTCCATGTCAATAACAACCGGAGTAAGAAAACCGGTAGCTCAGTGTACAGAGCTCTCGCCCAACAAGCGACAAGATCTGGGTTCGATTCCCGGGCAGTGTGAAACCAAGTGGAGTCCTGTAGCTCAGTGGTTAGAGCACTCGCTTTCCAAGCGAGAGACCTGAGTTCAATTCCAGGCAGAGGGCGAAACCTTGGGCAAGTTTTCTTACTCCACACACCTAATAATAATCCCTACAAAAACAAAAACAATAATAAATTGGTCATTTTAAATCTACGACTGTTTGTGGGACATTGCTGTGCGCAATTGGCTGACGCGTTCGCCCGCAACTATAGAGTCAATTCACTTTACAGTGTGTTCTGTGAAGCGCTTTGGGACGTCCTCTTGACGTAAAAAGCGCTACATTAAATGCAAGGATTATTATTATTATAAGGCAAGTTTTCTCACTCGATACATACAGACACACTTCTGTTCATCAAGCTGTAAGCAGCATGCACATTGGTATACAGCGCGTGGGTAATAAACCGTCCAAATAATAATTCTCCCTTCATTCATTTTCAGTGGATTGCCGGGTCACTTTTCCGGCGAGAATAACACATTAGGTTTTTTTTCAATAATAATTGGATAACGGATTCCATAACCGGTCGTGTTATACTGATGTACAGCAATTTTGCCCACCAATTTCACTTTATAGTGTACTTTATGCAGCGCAAAAAGACGTCTCAACACCGGGAAATTGCGCCGTAAAAAATATTATTTTATTCTTAAAAAATGACATGTGTATCGGTCCTTTACTTTGTGGAGGATAACCCAATATGTGGTCCGAATGTCAGCCAAGGAGCAAATAATATACCGCGGTGCTCTTCCATGTTTAATACAGAACTCTGTGGTGGGGACACTGTCAATCAGAAAGAAGCCTCGAGGCTTAAGAGAGAAGCAGAAACCGTGAAGTTAAAGTGTACATATTCCACGATTCAAAGCAATTACCGTCTCTTCTGGTACCGACGTTACCCAGTCAAGCAGCCAGAGTTTATAGTTGTGCTATATTCTTCGGATGACGATGAAGACAAAGGAGAAGGGTTTGGAAACCGTTTCTCTGCTCAGCTACAGAAATCCAACTCCACCACCAGTTTAACCATCTCTGAGCTGGTGTTGTCTGACAGCGCTGTGTATTACTGCGCCTTTACTGTCACCACAGTGATAGACTGCACTGCAGGTCTCGTACAAAAACTGCCTTCACTTTGTACATGGGATGATCTGTCTGTTGAAGTGTGTGCGGAAACTTGCGGATCTTGAGGCCCTGCGGGGAGCAGATATGTCTGTAGCGAGACTGAGAGGAAACCACATTCACCGCACATCAACTTGTCAGCTGAACATTTGCACAATCATTGTAAATCGATCGAATTATCGCTTTTGTGGGGGATATTAAGCCCGTCATATTTAATATTGGTAGCTCCATCCATGTCTGTTCAAGTGTATGTTAAGTATCTCACGTAACGACTCGAAACGATTATCGATATCCTGACAGAGCGAAATAAGTGTCCGGGACGGTAGTGTTCGTGCAGGCGCTGAGGTTGGGTAGCACTGATCGTGGTAGGAGGATATATAACAACAAATAAATTGTCTCCGTCCACTCGCTTCCATCTCAAGAGCTTCCCTTACAACTGTGTCTTTAGGGATCATCCCTTGTCATCACAACAGGCTCTCCACCCCTCTCTCTTCCCAAACTGCAGCTCGAATGCAAAAGCCTTCACGCTCAAGTGACCTTGGACGTTCTGCAGTAACAAAAAGCGCTATTTAATACAATTTGTTGGTGTAATTGTTGATTCAACGACGCTTTATGAAATGAAAGGATTACTAAGATTCTTTCTCACCAAAATTTTATTCACATCAGTTTTTACACCGTTTTGCGGTGGATCCGAATTGAATGAACATGAAAATGAGTGTAGCCCAACGGCCATATTTAGCAGTCTGACAACAAGATCACGGGGTAATTTTGTCAAGAAAACACTGCTGTGGTGCCACGGATGTGATGTTGAAACCCGTCACACACTTTCCATCATCAAACTCTGATGGCAAACGCTTCTTGCTGAAGAGCGACAATGTGGCTGTCCATTGACTACCTTCTTCTATTGAACTTTATGTCAGATGAGGTTGGGAAACATACAGTGCAGATTAAGATTGATATAGAGGCTTTTTCATCAGTTGGATGATTCATTTTGTTTGGCAGTCCTGCCTAGTCACCCAAGTTGGGTTTGCGACTTGACATGTTAGGAACGGAAAGCTAATAACAGTAATTCTTATATTTGATAAAACGCCTTAACATAAAGAGGCGTCTCAAAGCACGTCTTAGTATTCATTGACAAGTCAAATGACCGTATATGTTGTGAGAGAAAGGCGGCAGCCCACTGGACACAGAATACTTCCACAGAAAGTGGTGCATTGAGAGACCACGTTTATTTTTTATCCATTATTATCCGACGAAAAACAATCCGCCAATCGACTAACAACTGGGTTCCTCCTTATTGCTTGGTTAGTAGGGCGTGTTTTTAGTAGTAAGGAAACCTGCCTAAGGTTTCTCCCTGTCCTGCCCGGGAATCGAACTCTGGTTCTGTCGCTTGCTGGGCGAGTGCACAAACCATTTACCTACAGGACTGCAATAGCGCCATGTTTGATGTTCATCCATTCCTCTAGTTGCAGATGTGATGCTGGGAGATTCAGTCTGACAGCAGACAGCGGGGCTGAGCAAACAAGAGGGAGACACAATTAGTCTGAGCTGCTCATATACCACCAGCTCGTCCTTTGCTGCTCTGTATTGGTACAGATATCACCCAGGCTTCGCTGCCCAATACATTCTCTCTCGTGATACCGATGGAAATGACAACACTGCAGATTTCGCCAAAGGGCGTTTCACTTCACAGCTTGACAAGAATCAGAGACAAACCACATTAAACATATGCTGTGTCATTATTACTGACGCTGCCACTTATTATTGCGGCTGAAGTACAGAAGCACAGTGCTGCAATTCAATGACTTCCCTGTACAAAAACCCAACCAACGTGGAGCCTTCTAGCTCAGTGGTAAGAGCACTCGCCTCGCAAGCGAGAGACTTGTGTTTGATTCCCAGCCGAGCAAAATATTGGGCAACTTTCCTTACTCCACACACCTCAGTTTGTTTAGCAGTAAACAGGATCACGATTGTTAGTCGATTAATGGATTGCTGTTCTGGGGATAATAAGCTCTTTATAAAATAATAATAATTAGGTCACTCAGAACAAGAATACACACTGACATTCTACTGAAATGCCGACAGATGTCGACATATAACAATACAATAAAACTGACTTTCAACAGCAGTTTTCACATTAGGAAGATACCTCATTCGTGCAATAATGTGGAGTCTTTTAGCTTAGTGGTTAGATCGCAAGTTTCGCAAGCGAGAATATCTGAGTTCGATCTCGGGTGGGGAGAAACGTTAAGACCCACTCGCCTTTGTATATACAACAGTAAATAGGAACACTTATGTTATTCGTTTGTAGATCAACTTACCGGCGGCCATAATCCCTTAAAATAAACCAATTACATGTTTATTTTAAAACATGTCAATAATTTCATAAGTAAAATATTAATTCGGTCACTCAATCTGTGTACGTGTGTGTTTGTCTGTGTCTCTGTGTGTGTTTGGGTGTTTGTGTGTATGTATGTGTGTGATTTGTGTTTGTCTGTGTCTCTGTGTGTGTTTGTGTGTTTGTATGTGTGTGTGTGTATGCGCATCAAGGAAACTTTCCTGGGGAATCAAATAAATATAGTTGACGACAGAGACAGAGAGACAGAGAGAGCGAGAGAGAGAGAAAGACAAACAAACAGAAAGAGAAACACACAGAAATACAGACATAGAGATAGAAAATTCGAGTTAATTAATAATAATGATAATAATAGTAATAATCCTTGCATTTGATATAGCGCTTTTCACGTCGGGAGGACGTCCCAAAGCGCTTCACAGAACACACTGTAAATTGAATTGACTGTATATTTTTGGGCGAACGTGGCAGCCAATTGCGCACAGCAATGTCCCACAAACAGTCGTAGATTGAAAGTGATCAACTTGTTATTGTTTTTGGTTTGATGAGCGATTATTTTTAGGCTCTGTGTGGAGTAAGGAAACTTGCCCGAGATTTCGCCCTCTGCCTGGAATTGAACTCAGGTCTCTCACTTGCAAAGCGAGTGTTCTAACCACTGAGCTACAGGAATCTGTAGTAGTTTCTTTATGTGCCTTTCCGAATTCTCAATAAAGCCCCTCTCCACATCACACAGCCGTTGACCCTCTCAGTGACAGATTACACTCCCTCCCGTTGGCTTCCCCGTCAATTGTCCATTTAAAATAAAATGATCCTGGAACAGTCATCCCCAAATTCCCCTCTATGCCAAATGCCCTCCGGCACTGTTATTCAGCCACTCTCCTCATGTATGTTCTTCCCCTCCACACGCAAATCACTACCCCGCCCTCCCCTGAAAGCAACTGACACCAGCCATGATGTGACGTTGTTCATCACAAATAAACCAAGTCCCCAACGCTCTTACAGAACAGCTCTGTTTTACTCACAGTCACTCTGAGGTGTCGGGACTGACGGTATCTCCCAGCGGTGGAAGGATGTCTCTCCTCTGTATCTCCATCTTCTTCCTATTCTTACAATGTAAGTGGTTGTTTCCATAACACAGCACTACACAGCACCAGTGAGTATCATCAGTAGTATAGTTAAACAATATAAATTATCCTTGAAATTGATGTATATCGTTACGATGTGGATGGGACGTCTCAGTTCGCTTCAAATAATAGTTTGTGCACTGAATTTTGTGGTCGAAACGCGGCAGTCAATTATTTAGCTTTAATTTCATTATATATTATAATCATGTGTATTAATTAATATTATAATTATACTACATATTCCTGATTATATTATATCAACTGATATCAAGGCAGATCTAGCCAAAACTTGTAATGGAATTCTAATAGAATTGTTCAATGTTGAAAATCTGTTAAACTGATGTAATATTGGGTATAATTTTCAGATGTTTTCAGCGCCTCAGTAACGCAGACACCATCCTCCATTATGAGAGAAGAATGCGACGCTTTAACCATCAACTGTGTCTTCTCACCAAGTTGTCGAGACGAATTCACAAGTATGGAGTTCTTTCGGCAATTCCCAATTGGAACAGATTGGAAGCCCATCCCTCGTGAAGGGAGGTTTGCTGTAAAGACAGACACGGAATCGAAGTCGTCTTCTCTGGAAATTAATGACTTGCAAGTTGAAGACAGCGCTGACTACAAATGTACAGCTCGAATTTGGACCACAATGCCGTATCTGGGCTTCCAACAATACAAAAAGCCCCTTCACCAACTCGCATGTAAAACACAGATATTGTGAACTTGTCAATGAGTTCAATGCACGTTCCCCATTAGGATGTGATGTACAATGCTGTTTAATAGCACTGCCTTTGAGACACGACCAATGGTTATGAAAACTTAGGAAAAGTGAACGAGTTTGAATCTGATGTTAGAACTTTGCTCGTATTCGTGTACATAACAGCTTATTGCAAGAGACAGATTGTAAAGAATAATATTCAAAAGAATGTTCCACATTACATCATTGATTGGCCATGTGTAAATGGCAGAAAATATTCCAATTGATTTTCCATCCATTGATTTTTGTATTGACATTAAATACTGTGTTCGCTGTAGGATGGTCACATTGGACAACATCAGCACAAATACTGCACAGTTATTTTTGTGAAAATATATGAGACTTAATCACTGAAAACTGTGTCCTATTTAATGATGCTGAAGGTGACCAAAGTTTGCTTTCAAAATTAATTATTTGAAGCAGACATTTTCTGGAATTATTTGTAAAGATTTATTCAATGAGACGTGCACTCTATCTGTGTTTGGTAGCAATAGTATTGAAGATAAACATGATTTATACAAATGAAAGCTATGAAGATGGGACAGTTTTGGAAAGATAGGAATCAATGACCATGTTGTCAGCATTTGTTTGTTTTCGTGCCAGTATTAAACCAAGATCTCATAGAACAGTTTTTGCACCTCGTAGAACGAGATCTGTGGGACTGTGGTATGGACACACAGAATACACAGAAGATGGAACTGGAACCAAAGTAACTGTAACGAAATGTTAGTGAGAAAAAAATTCTATCGAATTGCAATTACATTTTATTCACAATAATATGTAAAATGCATTTTTCGAACTCATTGCTTCCAATTGTATGCCACTGTGCCATTTTAGCAATACACTTGAGCAATCTTAAAAAAAATGTTTATAATGTGGAAAACATTATGCAGCTTCCAGTGTGAAGCTTGCTTCTGAAATAACCTGCTTTTATTTCCGTGTTACGTAAAGTCACCGACTTTGCCTGGACATCGTTTCCAGCTGAATATGCCCAGAGGACGTATTTCAATTTAATGGATGTAACCAATTCACGTAGCCTCTGCCAGATCGAAATACTGTCCAGAATCCCCTCTATCCACCCGAGCGGAGTAAAAAGGCGAAATCCTCGGAACTGAATTGGCTCCAAGGTTACATGATTTGGAAGAGCAGTACACTAACTGGGGAAATAGTCTCTTACCACTCCGCTCCCATTAACCCTGCAAGGAAAAGTGGCAATGTTTTGTACGTTTTTCCAAGCTGGACTAGCAGTGGCATAGTTCGCAAGAGATTATTTTCAACGACAAGCTTTGCAGCATGTTTCCAATGGGGGTGAATAGTGTAAATTCTAGGGGCATATTGTTAGAAAGGCACAGGAACCTTATTTTAGTTTCGGTACTGTTAAGCTTCGTGATGGCTTCTGGCCTATTTCGCATACCGTGTTGAGCAGAATGAAATCATTGAATCATTGAATATTAGAGCACAAAATGCGGTGATTTAGACAATTTGGAAGAGCAGAACAATCACTGCCTATCCCCATAGCCTTGCCCATTAAAATACAACTTTATCCTTTGTTACCCAACATACAAAGAGAGGACTAAAGGCAGCAAGCGAATAGTAACCAGATTACAAATTGTGCCTCTTTAATATATTATCATTTCAAAAGTGCAGATTTAAATTGTAATGTTACCCTGGAGTTAACAACTATAAATGGCGTTTACGTAGTGCCTTTCTCACCTGGAGGGCGTCCCGAGGCTCTAACTATCACATTTACAATGTGAAATATCAAACAAATTCAAGCCAATCTTGGGATTCAATTAGGTTTGGAGCAGAGAAAGTTAATGATTTTTAAAATGTTGTGTATATATTTCAGATGGTGCCGGTGTCGCAGTAAAGCAGACACCAAACTCTCTTACGAGAAAAGAATGCGGATCCGTATCCATTCGTTGTGTCTTTGAAGCCGGATCTGGTGAGACTTTCAAGAGTATGGAATTTTTCAGACAGATTGGAAAAGGGACACAGTTGTTGTCGATCCCAGTAGATGGTCGATTTGTTGTAAAAGCAGATAAGGGTTCGGCTTCATTTTCTCTAGAAATCAATGACTTGGAATTTCAAGACGGTGCTACCTATTACTGCAGAGCTCGATATGACGCAAATCGCTGCGCTGTGGGAAAAAGAGAGAAAACTAAAGATGGAACAGGAACCGCAGTTACTGTAACAAAAAGTAAGTGAGAACAATTAGAAAATATTATTTTTAAAAACTGATTCCGATGAATTTGCTAATGCATTGTTCGGATTCATTGCCAGATCCAAGGTGACATGTTTGGCCACAGGATGTAGGAAATAATTCCGCTCAGTGCGACCGTCACTATTCCAGTTTCTGTGACAGACGTCTATAGTATTCCAGGTCACCGCTGATAACAGCGAAACCTGGCATCATTATACACAATCACGCAAATAAATAACTAATGATTCAATATGTTGAAATCTGGTAGACAGGGATACAATTTGCATTTGCTAATGTTACATTAAGTAATAATAAAAACTGTAACTTCGCAACAAGCAGTGCTTTGGAGGCTTAGGCTGTACAGTACAGTTTCCAGCACTGCATTCAGTGTTGAAAGGTTATGTGTGCAGTTGCCATATCGCGATATTCAACTATTCTAGTGTGAGCTAACACTCAAATACAAAGCTGTGCGTGGGGTGTATTGAGGTGTCCTTCATTCACCGTCAGTTCACATAAAATAATATAATCACGTAAAGAGCTTTGAGCCATTTTTATGTCTTGAAAGATGTTAAACTTAACTTAGAACTGATTATTCCATTATCGCGAACAGATAAATGCATATTAGGTAAGCAGACTGGAAAACAGATGAACTATGAGATATCAAGGATTGTTACAAAGAAGATAAGAAAGAGGTACAAAGAATGAACAGACGTTGACACTGGAAAAATCAATGCAAGGATAAATAATAAAAGGAAATTAAAGGAGCAACATCAAGTTAAATTTTTCAGGGCCTTTAATAATAATGATCTTTGCGTTTGATGTGGAGCCTTATCACACAATCGAGACGTCTCCAAGCTTTTCACAGCATATCCTGCGAAGTGAATTGACTGTATTTTGTGGGCAAAAAGCGGGAGACAATTGCACACAGCAGTGTCCCACAAACACTGATAGTTTTAGTGACCAATACAGTACTCTTATTCTTATTTGAAATAATTATATAAGACTCAATGCGCTGCACACCCGAGCTTGGAGGTTGCAATCCAGTGAGTTGGAGTGTAAGGTGATTCAGCCCCTTGAAAGAGACAAGGGAAGGCTTGAGGCTTAGGGATTATTAGACCGTGTGCCACAGTGTGGGGGCAAAAACCCTGAAGGCTCGGCATAAAATGATAGAGCAGGCACTGTGGCGACCACAGATGCAGTGGCCAACCGAGAGGAGTGAGACGGTTAGATTTATGTGGGGCTAAGGTGGGAGCAAGAAATCTAAGTAAACAAGTCGTAACGAAAGTGAAAGAAAGACAGAGAAACACAGATTGCACCATAATTCACACACAAGTGCATTGAGTCGACTCCTGAAAGAAAGAAATTCCATTGAAAAAACGACAGAAAGATAAACACATAAAAATGTTAGAAAGAAAGTGAGAGAGATAGAGAGGGACAGACAAAAAGCACTTTGCTTCTGGCACAAATGGAACTGAATGAGCTGTTCTCGTACGGAGAGCTACTGATGTTGGCGAATAGCCAGAGACTTAACCTCCTCCAGCAGCGATTTTAAAGTAACGACATTTACAGAAGGGAAACTTTCCATTTGCCTCAACTGTAAACCCACTGAGTCAACGGTAAAAACTGACACCTGGTTCTCTGCTAAACATTCCCATGATCACAGACACCCAAAGACTAAATGTGGACTTCACCAAAGCAAACGAGTATAAGTTTAG
Source organism: Callorhinchus milii (assembly GCF_018977255.1). Lineage (NCBI taxonomy): Eukaryota > Metazoa > Chordata > Chondrichthyes > Chimaeriformes > Callorhinchidae > Callorhinchus > Callorhinchus milii. The sequence goes on from NW_024704805.1 coordinate 314,578, forward strand.
ACAAACAAAGCCAAATTAAAATGGTCATTTTATTGCATATCATGAACGTTGTCGCAGAAATAGCTATACAGCTTGTGTCTGGACTAAAGTGTCTGATTTTCAAGAGCTCGCTATTTTAGTGCATTAATCTTCTCTTTCTATCATTGTTATTAAAAGCATCCTTACATTTAGTATAAAGAAATTCCAGGCCTTGGACAGGAAAAAAAGGAAATTTACCAGAATGAATTTTTGTGAAGAGAGGATTCATGTGTATGAAGGCAAAAGTGCTTGAAAATATTCTCCTCAGAGCATCGAATATTTACTGCTGAACTTATGCCAGTGTTGAAACTTGTAAGAGTTATTTTATGGAGTAGATAATCCGAAACTGTTTCCTTACTTAAGTGGGTCAGTAGCCACGGAACACAAGTTGAAGATAATTCGTCAAAGCATCAGAGGGGAGAGGAGGAGAATTTAATTCAAATGATATTTGCTACTGACTGCAATGCACTGCCTGAAAGAATGTCGGAAACAGATTCGATAATAAATTTCGGAAGGGAATGGGATAGATGCATCAGAAGGAATGATACAGGGTTATGTGACAATAGCGGGGGAGTGGGATTCAATCGAATAGCTCATTTCAAAGAGCCGATACAGACAAGAAGGGCCGAACGTCCTCCTTCTGTGCTGCAAATTTCCATAATTCCATGATTCTAAGTAACCTGCAATTTGCATTCCGCAGCATCAAGTTTTACAGTTTCTCAGTCACCGCCTGAACAAACTGCTGTTGCTGGTGAGAGGATAAATTTACATTGCCAATACTCAGGATTCTGTGGACAGAATTTCAGCGTCTCCTGGTACCGTCAGTCCCCTGGCGAGGAACTGAAATGCCTGTTCCGCAGAAAACCCTCAGGAGAGGAAGGAAACCCCACTGGAGATCATATTTCTGCTTCTCTTGACACTGCCAAGAAAATCAGCGTTTTAACCATCGCCGGCCTGCGGCTGACAGACTCCGCTATGTACCACTGTGCACTCAGTCTGCACCACAGTGATACACATCATAGGAAGCCTCGTACAATAACACTCATCACAACCAAAGCTGGGAAACAACACAGTACAGTCAGTGACAGACGGTGTCACAGACAATCTCCCAACTACCACTGTGCCTTACACCTTACTGAACTCATATTAAGTCACTTAAAATACCTGAAACTTTATTCGGTGTATATTTGTTTAGTTTTCATCAACAGATATGAGATAGGGATACATCTTTGACGGAATTTAGATGATTAGCTTGTTACAGATGTTAATAATTACGGTAATAAAAACCTAATAAAAATGTGATAGTCAATGTCCTTGATGTCGTGGCGTATCACTTCGTTGAGACGTCAAAAAGCGCTTCAGACATTACGATGTAAATTTCGTTGTATTTTGTAGTTGGATCGTCGCAACCAACAGTTTCTTTTTTAGAGTGAGAGAGAACATCAAATTCTT